>NC_051446.1:1460385-1466193 GCF_001649575.2 Kryptolebias marmoratus
CGGAGTTTCCCAGGTGGGGGTGGGGAACAGCTCTGTATGCCTGTTTGATGTTGGTATATACTTGATCAAGAATGTTGCTTCCCCTGGTTGCAAAGTCCACATGTTTGTGATATTGTGGCAGTACTGTCTTCAAATTGGTTTGATTGAAGTCGCCCGCGATTGTATTGGCGGTGTCCGGATTAGCGTCATGAATGCAGCACACGGCCTGATACAGTGTCTGATAAGAGTGCGTCTTTTATGTTTGCGCTAGGTGGCAGATACACAGCTGTTAAAGTCACTGCTGAGAATTCTCTTGGCAGGTATGTTGGACTTCACTTAACTGTTAGGAATTCAATGTCCTCGAAACAGTGGCTTGAGATGACTTTGGCATTGGTCCAGTTGTTATTGAGAAAAATGCACACGCTACCTCCCTTCGATTTCCCGCTGAGAAGTGGGTTTCTGTCTGCCCGGAACAGTGTTAGACCATCCAGCTGAATGGCGTTGTCTGGAATCGTGTGGTTAAGCCAAGTCTCAGTGAGGATGATGGCGTTGCAGTCTCTCACCTTTCTTTGTGTGGTTAGATCCAGTCTGAGGTAGTCCATTTTGTTTACTAGCGAACAAACATTGGAGAGCAGAATCTAAGGCAAAGCAGGTTTGTGTGGTGATCTCTTTAGCCGAGCGCTGATACCTGCACGGCAGCCTCACTTGCTAGCTCTCGCACACCTACAACGCATGCTAACATCCTTCCACCGCTTTCTCCAGGGTTGGCTGGTGGGTGCTTTGCCGGCCCCTGGGTCTTGCCGGTGTACGATTCCTAGTTCGTCGAGTGCAGAAGGTTCCAAAGTCCATATAACTCCAGAGATGTCGTTTGAAAAGTTGGAGTTTCGTAGTCCCAGTAGAAGGCTTTTGTTGTAGACTATTTTCGAGCAAGACTGAGACGGAACAGACAACACATTTAACAAAAAACGCACATTGCTATCAGGAGTCGACGTGGCCGCAGCCGTCAAGGGCGCCACCATTTTACAGCATTAATGAGCTGAACGTTTTGATATATGAATGGTTGAAATAGCTAAAAAATTGCAAAATGAGTTAGATGCCGGAAAACGTACGGAATAGGGAAAGTAACGATAATAGATAAGAAAGAGAAACAGAAAAATATGGCATTCACACAATTACAGATAGCAGAGTGCTGTTTATGTTACTCGCCCTTTTCAACATGTAGCAGCAACCCAATCTCACTGTAAGTCCAAACAAAAGTCTGTGCATTCACCATTTTGGATATAATTGCTTCCATAGTTGACAGGCTGGGTTTGTGTGCATGCACCTCTAAGAGCCAACTAGTGGCTTGGCATGTAAACTACAGCATGTTCAACAAGCACATTAGCACTGTGTAAACATGTAACATTTTTCCAATCAGCATCTGAAAATCTTTAATGTTTCCAGGAGATTTGTCACATGTAAACAAGGCCTGAGAGGTGAACATAACTGAAGTAAAATAATATTGGTACTGTGGTATTGGAACACTTTAACGAGTACAAGAACACAGTATCAGAACCAATACCAATACTGGTAGTGGTATTGATGCATCCCTAGTCCTGGTTCAAATCTATGGTAGATTTTTTTCTTTTCATTATTTGTGAAGCACATGAATTTTGGATTCTGTTCCTCTTCTGTTCTTCATGTTGTTTTTTTAGGCCTTCCGTGTTTTCTGTTTTCTACTTTTTCAGTTTTCTAAATGTTACTTACTATTGAGCTGCACAATATACTAAAGGTAATTGCATTATCAGTGATCACATATGAATATTGCAAAGAACTGCGTGGACTGCAATAAATCATAGATAATTAATTTCAACTAGCATGCATTCTGCTGTTAAATGTATGTGGTCAATCTAATAGACTCACTGGCCTTGATGTCCACACCTGGTTTAGATGATAGTGATGACAGAGGAAAACATGAGGTTTATTGCAATTGTCATCACAAACTTAAACAATAATATCAAACATTGCCAATCTTTTTGATGTTGTGCAGCCCTAATTTTACTCTTCATCTTTTTTGAACCATTTATGGCTTAATGCTGGATCTTCAATATTTTCAATCAAAGTTTTGTTTTATTTTTTTCTATTATTCCTCACTTTTGTCATTACATTTTTATATTTCTTTTTCTTAGGATTTTGTTCAGTTTAACAGTTGTTTACATAGAATATTTTAAAAATTCCATGTTTTACCATATTTTATGCATTATAGGGCACACTGGATTATAAGGCGCACTGTCGTTTTTTTTTAGAAAATTGAAGGCTTTTATGTGCGCATTATAATCTGGAAAATACGGTATTTGTGTTGAAAAGTATTGGTTGGGTAAACAATGTTTGCCATTTTAGCTTTTTGGGAAGTCATCTTTAGAGTAGCAAATCTTGTTTCATCACTTTTTCTTTTTAGCACTAGTTAGACAGCACATGGCACTTTAGACAACTTTCAGCAAAAGTATCTCATAGCATTAGTTTTTTATCTTTTGTTTTTGATTCTGTTCTCTAGGAGCCTTTAAGTCATTCAAAATTTAGATGTAATTTTCCTTGAAGCAAAACTAAGGTACCTAAGATGTATTTAGTGTGGAAGTTATTCTGCACACAAGTACACTTAAGTGACAAGGCCATTTCTGGATCGCCGAAACTTTAGACTGGTCCATGGAGACCTGGTCCGGGGAGATGTTGAATCCCAGAAAAGACGTAGATGACTGGTGAAATTCACATTTCTCTGCTTTTACAAATAACTTGTTCTGCAAAAGCCTTAGCAGAACTGCCCTGACATGTTTACGATGGCTTGCTAGGTCTTGTGAGAAGATGAGAATATCGTTGAGATAAACAAAAACAAAATGGTTGATCATATCTCTTAAGAGATCGTTCACCATGGCCTGAAAAACTGCCGGAGCATTGGTAAGACCAAATGCATGACCAAATATTCGTAATGGCCTGCCGGAGTGTTAAACGCCGTTTTCCACTCATCATCTTCTCGAATGCGGATTAAGTGGTAGGCGTTACGGAGGTCGAGCTTAGTAAAGAGCTTAGCTCCCTGAATAAGGTTGAATGCAGATGACATGAGGGGTAAAGGGTATTTGTTTTTAATAGTGATGTTGTTAAGACCTCTGTAGTCTATACATGGCCTCAGCGAGCTGTCCTTCTTACCCAAGAAGAAGAACCCGGCTCCTGCGGGTGAGATTGAGGGTCTAATGATCCCCGCCTGAAGACTCTCCTTAATATACTTGGACATGGCCTCCTGTTCAGGACGAGACAGAGAGAAGAGTCTTCCATGAGGTGGTGCAGAGCCTGGAAGAAGGTCTATAGGGCAATCATAGGGTCTGTGCGGGGTAAGAGAAGTTGCCTTGAGCTTATTAAATACCTCTTTGAAGTCGTGGTATTCTGGAGGCACTTTAGATAGGTCAGGGTAGGTGTCTGGGTTAACCACTGGTGCTGGAGCGGGCACCACGGCATCCATGAGACAGGACGAGGAGCATTTATCCAACCAGCCTGTGATCTCCCGTTTGACCCAATCAATGTGGGGGTTGTGTCTTCTCAGCCAGGTAGCTCCTAAAATCACAGGGAGTTCTGTGACTCGTGATGGTTTCCACCTACCGATAAACGGACGAGTTCAGTCTCGTGGTTGTCTTGGTTAAGGACGTGTCCATCTAAAGCGGTAATCCAATGGTCATCCCTGGATGGGGCTAACTTGATACCCATGGATTCGGCTAGGGTTTGATCTATGAATTCTGTATCGGCCCCTGAGTCAATGAACACCTGAGTGGAAAATTTCTTACCATGAACAGACAGTTCAGCCGGTAACGTGAGTAGAGAGGAGACTTTGGTGTTTTTGGTAGGATTCAGTAGGACTCTCCTCGACCCTACTGAGTCTGGCCTTTTAACTGGCAGTTTCTGACTGTGTGTTCTTTAGCCCCACAATAAAAACACAGATTACTAGCCCTTCGGCGATTTCTTTCCTCAAGGGTGAGCTTGGTCCTTCCAATCTGCATCGGCTCTTCAGGTGATAATTCAGGGTCTCTAACACAAGGACTCAGGGAAGAGTTAACAGACATCCTCTACATTAACTCCTTTGAACTCGGCCTACCTCGCTTCTCCATCCTCCGTTCCGTTAACCGGGAATCGATCAGAGTGGCTAATTCCTCCAGACTCCTGAGGTCCACTGGTCAATCACGGGTAGCCAGTTCATCCTTTATTTCCTCACTTAGTCCTTGAAAAAATACGTTCATTAATGCAGGTTCATTCCAGTGACTGTCTGCGGCTAGGGTGTGAAAATCAATAATGTAGTCCAAAACGCTACCCTTGTTTTGCTTTAGCGTAAACATTTTACGGGCTGCCTCCCGCTCGGGAGCAACAGGATCAAAAACTCTCTTAAGCTCTGTGGCAAAATCCTTGTACACATAACAGACATGTGAGTCGCGTTGCCATTCAGCCGTTCCCCATAGTTTAGCCTTGCCTGCTAACAGAGAAATGACGTAGGCCACCTTGGATCGGTCAGTCGGAAACGACGAGGGTTGTAGCTGGAAGTGTATCTCACATTGGGTAAGAAAAGGTCAACATTGTTTGGCTTCACCTTTGAAACTTTCAGGCGGTAGAAGCTTTGGTTCATATATGGACGAAACTGTCGAGGAAAGTATAGCCGACGAGGAAGGCTGTGGCTCAGAAGCTACGTTGCTTGGCGAACCGGAAGTGTTGCGGATTAACCGCATCATTTCCTGAACGTCTCTCTCTAACCCGGAAATAGCTGTTTCTACTTTACTTTGCCAGTTTTGCTGTTTTGAGTCCATTTTTATTGGCCAGATTATTCTGACAAGGCTTGGCAAAACAGGACTCAGAATAGGCGGACACAGGCAAAGTTTTAAGATGTTTATTTTAGCAGTTAAGCTAGTAGAAAAGCTATCACTCAAGACGGAACCCTCTGGATGTACAGGAGGGAGACTCGTAGCAGGTAAGGCTACCGAGTGGCTTGAGTGGGAGCCGATCAGGCTACTTAGCTCAGGGCTAAGGCTAGTGGGAAAGTCCGGGGACAGGCGAGAGGTCAAAGCCGGGAGATCAGAGCGCGAGAACCAAATCCAGAGAAGTACGAACCAGAGTGGGTAGTCCAGAAAGGGGAAGCGAGGTCGAAGGCCGGTGAGCAGAGTCCAAGAAGGTATCCGTTGAGGAGTAGGCGAGAGTTGTGGTACAGGCAATAGGTCAAGATCGAGGCAGGCATGAGCTGTGAGAATACTCTGGACATTTACTAGGGATAAACCATTCAATAATCTGGCAATGAACTGCTGAGAGAGATGAGCTTATATACAGGGAAGACCAGGTGAAGCTAATGGCAGTGATTGCAGGGGCGTGGAACTAGGAGGCGTGGCAAGGCTGTGGAAAATGACTGAGACTGTGGCATGGAACTGTGGAACCGTTACATTAAGTGTGTTTTAAGTCAAGTCAAGTCAAATTTATTCATATAGCACTTTTCAGTAACAAGGCAGTTCAAAGTGCTTTACAGCATGAAACTAAAAAATAGAGCAAAAGTAACATGAAAACACAATAATATAAAAAGCTAAGATAATCTAAATCAATCAATCAATCAAATTTTATTTGTATAGCACATTTCAGCAACCAGGCATTTCAAGGTGCTTTACATAATTAAAAAACAAAATAAAAACAGCATGTGACATTTAATATACAGTAAGAAAGAGAAAAACATCAAAGACATCAAAAACCCGCACTCCCTAATTTAGCCATAAGCAACTCTAAACAGGTGGGTTTTAAGTTGAGATTTAAAGGCACCCAGTGTTTCAGCTGTTTTAC
>NC_051446.1:1466293-1485152 GCF_001649575.2 Kryptolebias marmoratus
GAATCTTTATTTCTAAAAACTGAAGTCTTTGTAGAATACTGCTGATGTCCTTGCGGTCAGACAGGGGCATTTTGCCCTAGTTCAACTTGGAGGTGAAGAAAAGTAAGGTAAAAATAAAAATAAAAGTGAGAAAATCTCCCAGTCCTTAGGTTTGGAGTAATCCAGTAATGATGTTGATAATGTAAATATAATTATAAAAATTGTGACTTCACACGCAAAGTTATCAGTTATTCACCTTCATCTATAAAACTTATCTAGTTAGGAAACAGAATCCCACTCACAAACACATAATTATACATCTAGTACAAACAAACATTTAAGTGAAAAAAAAAAGATTAAAAGTGACATATACAGAAGAAAAATTAAGCTAGGAACACAAGTCATACTAATTCATACTAAAGATAAACTGAGGAAGATATAAGATAGATACCAAGATATAATAAACTGATAATAAACTAACATAAACTAAACTAGGATTTAAAAACCTCAGCTAAACAAATCAGAAATGATTAAAGCTAGGATATACTAAACTAAGATAAACTAATGCTAACGGAAGGCCAGCTAAGCGTATCAAGCTTAACAATTAAAACATTTACAAAAAAAATGCTAAATTTATCTAAAACACAGGCACATGTAAAATAAGCTTAGCCAAGCAAACTAAACTAAAGTTTAAATAAGCAAAGGCAAGACATAAAAATGACTAAGTCATACTAAAATAAAATAAAATAAAATAAAATAAAATAAGGAAAACCAAACAAAGATATAATAAGCAAACATAAACATAAACTAAACTAGGATTTAAGAACCTCAGCTGAACAGACTAAGATAAACTATACCTTTGCTAATGCTAATTCAACTAAAGTTTCAGACAACTCAACTGTGCAAATGGTGATTTAGTTAGAGGTTAAGCTAATTCATTTGTGCTAATGAGACTAAGTGAAAGGGAGGGAATAACATTAAACATCAGAGGAGGTGGGAGGAATGGAGCTACACCCCTCCGTAGCTCCAAACCCCTCCCGGTTTGGAGGGAGTGACCTAGCAGGGACAGATCAACAGATATCCTTGGGAAAAGAGCATTGGGTTTACATAACATCCAGGAGAATTTTGAGATAGCCAGCTTTCCAAGGCCGACTCAGTGGAGCCAGATTCAGATATCAGAATTGTTTAGGTCAGGCTGACACCGTTAATTTCATGCCAGCCTTAAGAGTTTCACTGGTACACCTCAGTGGTGAATCCAAACAGCCAAATGAATGTGGTCACTTTTGCCAGGCCGAGTCAATAACTTCTCCAAGGTCAATTTTATTCTGCCAGCGAGTTCTAAGGTCCACAGCTGGCCTGCGATTCACAAGAGTCGTGTCCAGTATGCGCCTATGTTGGCAAAGCAATTGAGTCTGAGTGTTGACTGCTCTGCAAATTCCTTCATACAGAGCAGGCAGCCTTGTCATGGCCTGAACAGCTGCCTGCGTCTTCCGAATTTTACAATATGCCAGGAAACCACCAAGTCCAAAAAGCAGAAATGGTGTTATCAAAAATCTAATTATGTACACGACATTACAGCTAAACACAATCTTCCACTTTTCTCAGGAATCCATCGTATGTCCAGTAGGAAATGTCCCGTCGGGGCAGGAGGGCTCTCCTGTTCCCAGTCTTCTCATCGAGAAACTTTGATCAGGTTGGGGGAGGGACATGGAAAGAAGAAAAAAGCATCCACCCTTGCCGAGTGCAGGAAAAAAAACAAACAAACAAAAAAACAACAAAACAACATCCTGTCCAGGGTTTTCTCTCAAGTTCAAAACTTGTAAGCTATTGTTGCTAACTGAATATCCACAAAACTGCTTAGAGAAGGTTATCTCTGAGTCATGCCCACTGAGTGGCAAAGTGTTCAACATGGCCCCCTTTGCTGGTTGTAAGATTTGGAGTATAACAAGTGAAGATCCTCATAAGGTGAAGGCTGTTTGTCTCGACCCCTTGGTGAGTTTTTGTTAGATTTATCAACAGAAGTCTGACTGGTTTGATCCAACACATTCGTACAATATTTTGCATACCTTTGAACTAGTACAGTCACATTAATAAATAGACTCACACAGCATCTATTGCTTCATTTGGCTTACAACTAAACACAGGGATAACAAGAAATAACACAGAACTACAGAAACATAAAACAATAACCCTAATATAAAAAACCTCAAACAAAATAACTAAAATCCTAACACAGTGAGGCTACAAGGAGCAAAGGTCACAAAGGTGCAGGACTTCAAGGACTTAGGGTTGATTGTTCAGGAAAACAGGCAGTGTGGTAAAGAGGTGAAGAAGAGAGTCCATCAGGATGGAGTGGATGGAGAAAGGTTTTAGGAGTGATTTGTGACAAAAGGGTGGCACCAAAGGTCAAAGGGAAGGTTTACAAGACAGCGGTAACACCAGCTATGTTGTAGGTAGGTAGGTACATTTATTTATATAGCACTTTTCAGCACAAGGCGACTCAAAGTGCTTTACAACACAAGAACAAAATTACAGACAGAGTTACAGGACATGACAAGATAACTAAGCTAAAACATGACAAGCAGAAAAAAAAAAATTCACATATGTATGTGTATGGTTTGGAGACAGTGGGACTGACAAAAAGACAGGAGACAACTGGAAGTGGCAGAGCTGAAGATGTTGAGGTTCTCCTTGAGCTCATCAAAGGTACAGCACAGGTTGAACGACTGGGAGATAAAGTTAGAGAGGCCAGATTGAGATGGTTTGGACATGTGCAGAGGAGGGACAGTGGGTTTATTGGTAGAAGGATGTTAGAGATGCAGCTGCCAGGAAAAATACAAAGAGGAGTTATATGGATGCAGTTAGAGAGAACATGGAGGTAGTTGGAGTGAGGACAGAGTGAGATGGAGGAGGACGACTCTTTTGTGGTGACGCCTGAATAAGGAACAGTCAAAAAAAGAAGAAGAAAACGTATTAGAGCTATTGGACTGCAGCTGTGGTTCACTCTCAGCTATAATGTGCTGTCCATCACAGAACCACAGCATTATGTCGTCTTATATTCACCTAATTAAACACAGAGGTGAGGTTAATTTAACAGTGAAGTTGTAAAACAGCTGAAGGCTGTTAGCACACGTTATATGGAGGATTTTTACAAAAAATCTTCAGTCTGTTCTGAGACTGAGTTCTGGGAAGTCACTGATCATTTTGCTTCTTTTTTCTCTTATGTTGCATCTCTTAGCTAATTAAAGTTTACTAAGAAATAAAAAAATGAGTCAAATGGCTCTAAACCATGGTAATGTTGAAATAATATTATAGTTCAGTTGTGTGAATGTATTGTTATTATTAAGAAACATCAGTAGACCTGCTGATGTCCTGTTTGTTGCTCACTGACATACAGTGAGCAACAAACATACTGTAGCTACATACAGTGCGAGTAAATGACTTTCAATGGCAAAATGTTTTTGGATATGTGTTTACTACCAAATGAAAACATGCTTCAGAGCTGACCACCTGCATTTATAGATTTCTAGGGACAGAGAGAGAAAACTCTCGTGGTGCTGCTTTTGAAAGAAAACGTTAGTTTTCTTTTGTTGATTGTTCTGTGTTTGTGACTGTTTGGATTGAAAAATCAAAACTACAAAGTTTATTGTACAGCACTAACTGAGACTAGCCATTTTCAGCTGCCAGTGTGGTCCAAATGGACCCATCTTCAAATGCAGATTTTGCTGTCTTAAAGCAACAGTTGTTCCAAATTGTGACTCTGATACCAAGGAATTAGTGAGTGAGTTAAGCTTACTCCTACTACTTACACTAGTTGAATTTGACTAAAGTCATTCAAACCTAACTGCCCATCTTCTGTCACAACTCTGAGGTTCAGTTTACTGACCAGAATCTCGAGTGGTTCTGAACTCCTGTGTGCATTTACTAAACTGAGTTGTCCCTCATATTCCTGCTCATGGGTCCCAGTGCAGGCTGCAGATGGAAGCAGGACCTTAGGTCTAAAGGGAAATGTGTTGCATCATTTCTCTTCGAGCCTGAGGAGGATGATGTCACAGCAGGCCATTGTTCATGTTGTTCTTCTAGATTACCATCAAATGCCTCATCAGAGCCGTCTCTTCACCTTCTTTGTGCAGCAGGCTGGTGTGGTTGTGACATTTTGGGGTTAAGCTGTGGGGGAGAGGTGCACCTCGCCTTGCCACAGGACATGATTCTCACTGACACGTGTCTCCTGACAGCCACGGTTCAGTTTCAATCTAAGGAGATTCCCACAAAGCTGATCAGTTGGTGAATGAAACACATCTTTTATGCGTTTTGTGAGCTGGAAAACAATGATACCAAAAAGGTTTCAGATTCTTAGATTAAATTCCAAATAGAGTTTGTTTAAATGAAACATCTGGAATAACATTACAGAAGAATGTTGAGTAACCAAACATTACTCTGACTGTTGTCAAGAGAAAACCTTTCAACTTGAAACAAATTTTAGTAGTTAATAAAATGACAATTTTTTTGTGTTTTCTAAGGTGGCAGTTATTTTGAAATGTGTAGGCTTCAAAGAAATAATCTACTGTAAATGCAAATCCACCAATTATTTTCTGAAAGTTTCATCAAAATCTGTCCAGTGTTTAATGAGATATTTTGCTAACAGACAGAGTTGACTGCAAATACTCAATGACAAAATTTTAGAAAAAGATTATGGGCAATCTGTTAGAGCTCAGAATCGAAAATGTGATGGGGATCAGTCCAATCTACGACCACACCAGATTTGAGGACAATATCATCATCATCATTTATTTATAGAGCGCTTTATAAACCAAAGTGCTGTACAGGTATAACAAAACTAAAAGGAAACAATAATATTACAAAACAATAAGAGAAGTACAAGATTTACATAATTGGCAATGAATTCATAAAAACAACAACAACAGATGGCCTAATGTTCACGCTCTCTGGAATTATACGCCTGTGTAAAAAGATAAGTTTTTAAAAGAGACTCAAAATCATTTAAAAATCCAGCAGACCTCACACAAAAGGAGAGTATTCCAGAGCAGAGGACCTGCAACTGAAAAAGCTCTGTCTTCCATGGTCACAAACCGAGTCCTAGTAATAACTAAGAGCTTTTGATCTGTAGAGCTTAGAAATATACTTGGAATGAGTGGTTGTAAAAGCTCAGTAAGCTAAAGAGGTGCCAGACCACTTAAACATTTAAAAACTAAAAACAAATATGAAAAAAAAATTCTAAATGACACAGGCAGCCAATGAAGGGAAGACAAAATCAGAGTGATATGTTCACGTTGTTTAATCCACGTTAGTAGACGGGCAGCTAATAACTATAAAACTAATTGAGTTATAGCCATATTTATATGTTTTCTAAGGTCAGTTTTGGTGGCCATCTTGAACTGGGTTTACTCCAAAAGTTAATTATTTATTTTTTATTTATTTTATTTAACCAAGTAAACCCCGTTGAGATCAAGATCTCATTTTCAAGAGGGACCAGGGCAATCTCATTAGTTGTAGATGAAAGCCAATGATTATTGTCTGCAAGTTTCATTCATTAAAACTGTTCGAGTGGTATATGAGATATATTGGTAACAGACAGACACACAAACACATGCACACACACACTGGAAAAAACCCCAAACATTATCACACACCTTTCACTTTTTGCCAGTGGGTGATAAAAATATTAAAACAAAATTATCATGTTGTCACAGCTCCATCTGTTCCTGCCACGCCTCTTGCCTCTAGTCATGCCACAGCCACATAACTTCCCACTCCCAGTCTCAAGCCACGCCTCTGTTTCCATGCCTACGCCATTAGTCTCATCTGCTTCACCTGTTCAAGCCTGTATAAATACTCACAGTTCCCAGACTCACATTGCCAGATAGCTAGTAGATGTCCAGTATTCATTCCTTGTTCATGCCTGATCTTGACCCTTGCCTGTTCCACGACCACGTCTCTCGCCTGCCCCTTTTTTGATACTGCTTCGGACTCTGAACTCTGGTTGCCGACCTCGCTTCGCCTATCTGGACCTCGCCTTTTGGATTCTCCCCTTTTGGATTTGGCTTCTGACCTCTGACCCACCGGTAACGATCTTCTGCTTGGACCTGGACTTTCCCTCTCGCCTCAGCCCCTTTCAGACAAACCTGTCTGCACCTAGCCACCAAGCTAAGGAGGACTTACCAGTTCTGGTCCCGATCCAAGACGGTCACGTGAGTGCGCTGTTCAAAGCCTTTGGTCCTACTCCTAGTCTGTCCATAATAAAATCCTTAAAACTCAATTTTGTGTTGCGAGTCTGAATCCTGTCAAGTCCTGCCTTGTCACATGTTGCATCTCAGATTGAGGATTTGATGCCTGTTTGTCTTTTAAAAAAGTATTCAACTTTACAGTTTTTTTTCATCATTTGCTTTTTTTTATCAATTAAAACAGAATTTTCTATTGAATCTCTGTAGCAACAGACAAATTCAGTAAATCTTAGTCCCTTCTCTCAGTTCTTGTATAATATATTCACAGGTACTGCACTGTTGGTGTTACGATCTGGGTTTTTGTATTCAGTTTGAGTTTGTTTCTTTTATTCAGTTATCTTTTTCCTTGCGTCTTTGTTCCCTGTGTCTCATACAACATTCACTTGCCACGCCCTTCTCCACGTGCCTGCAATCATCATCACTCACCTGTGCCCACTTACCTCGTTACCCTCTATGTTTAAAACGTTCTCTACGTCACGTTCGCTACCTCTCTGCTGGTTCATTGTCGTATCCTTGCCTCCCTGATGTGCTGTCCTTCTGGTTATTGTCACTTCTCGTCGCCCCTTGTGTCCTGGTCGTCTTGCTCTTGCTTAGTTCCTGGTTAGTTTAGATTTTTGTTTGCTGCCCCGTCAGCTCTTTGTTTTTTTGCCTTTTTCCCTAAATTATTTTTTTTCATGAGTCTGCATACTGGGTTCGCCTCCTTCACCCCACTTATGACAGTTGGGTGCTGAAGTCTCAGAAATTTTCACTTTTGTCCAAATGCGCAGTCATTATAATTCTTTTCTGATCCATTCTCTCCCTCATCTTCTTCTGCAGCTCTGCCTTAGCACTGATGTTCATTGTTTCTGACAGCTGGTTGGTCTGCTAACCTCTGCACACACCCCTGCCCTCAGGAAAATCCTGCCACCTCGCAACAGATCAGCTGAAAACCTGCTGCCTGTCATCACACTGTCACTGCGACGAGAGGAACTGATTGTACCAACAGCTCACATTCACATCCTGTCCATGCTGCTTGCTTCTATAATCATGTTGGTACAATAAAGGGAGGAAAAGTGTTTCTGTAATTCTCTGCAGCAGATACTCACTTGACTCAGTTTACATCCTCTATCAAGGCTTTCAGCCAGTTGGTTATGACTAACTGGCTCATGGAACAAAGGGTTAGAGGGAAGCTGCATCCAGCTTGAAAGGCTTTCCAACATGTAAAGTAACAATACAACAATGTGATGTAATGCAAAATATTATTTAGAGTATTCTTTCTGAATAACTTCAACAAAACAAATAACACATCAGTACAATAATTAATTTCCATTTAAGCTGGTAATGTCATGGTTAGCTTGCTTTTGGAAATTTGCACTTGTCACAATGATTTCTTGTAACCACGATGAGTTTACAGTCCTGCTCACCATTATTGGCACCCCTTCATGATTTGCATAGCTGAGTGAATATCTTCATGATCATTCATTGGTTAATTCATGTCATATGTGTGGAGGCAGTCCATCACAAATGATCTTTGTGTGATTTGCAACAGGTGAGCCAAATTGGGTTTTCATATTGATTTGCAGCAAAGGGTGCCAATACCATTGGCATGGTAAAAATTATGTTTTTCTTTGTTTTCCTCATAATGTTTATCTTTTTAAATGTTTTTGATCATTTGTTGTTTTGCATCAAGCACAAGCTATCAGCAATAAAATGTTTCACTTGATGAATTTCCTTCAGTAGATATTCCATTATATGTACTTAAACTTCATGGGTGCCAATAATGGTGAGCAGGACTGTACAAACGTTCACCACTAGTCCTACAATAGCAAAAAACCGATGCTAACTCAAATGCATGCAGGGTATACCCCCAGTGTATTATAAGCCTGGCGGGCCGCCAAGCTTTGATAACCTGGCCGCCAGGCTAAGCTCCGTTTGTTTATTATAAATACGTCATTTTTTATACACGTTTTTTTCCACTTGCACCCCCAAAACCGGTACATTTATCTACCTCACCGAGCGAGGGTGCGCGCGCCAACAGTGATGCAATCGCGCTGTAACTACCCCAGCGTGAAGGTCCCGCGCGGTGTCACGTCGTGCACCTTTTGTAATTTGGTGTGGACCGCGCGCACTGCGCTGTATTCAAAATGGATGGTTAAGCTGAAGTTAGCATGTTGTCACATGGAACAAGCTGGTTTAACCAAAAATAGTTGAGCTGAAATTCAGCGGCTGGCTTTACAAGACCGAATATGGTAAGCATGTTTTGTAGTTAGTGAAAATATTATCCTCGTTTAACAGTAAAATGATGCTATTATATTCAGCATTAGATATGTAGTGATCCAACATGCAGCCTGTGTCACAAAAGCACAGTACAGTACAGCATCTTCTCTGTTGTTATTCATTGACCTTGACATGAGACTTGTGTTGGTGCTTTGTTTGCACTTTTTCATTTATGTTAATTTAATTTATTTGTAAATGTGACTTAAATTAGGATTCAAATTAGGTGCAATCAATTTTTTATTATTATTATTTATTTATTTTAATTGTATTTTTGTTTTAAAAAGTATTTCAAAAGTACCTTTTGGTAAAACTGTAGTTCAACCTGGAGAGACTCACGACAAAGAGAAGCTGCAATTAAATGGTTTTATTTGACATGAATGACATAAGATATTTGGCGCTCCGACCTCGGCGGAAGACGCGAGTGCCGACAATAGCAATGCGCTTCGAGGAGAAGCTCAGGTTGAGCATTAGAGGCGTCTTCCCCGGGCCGGACACTGGTGGTGGAGGTCGAAGAGGGGAAGGAAGCTTGAGGGAGCTGGGAAACTGGAGGTGGAGAAGGGGTGGAGGTGGGCTGAAGTTCGACCGGCGAACGGATGGGGCCATGATGGAGGTCCTTTTAAACAAAGGCTTGCTCGCTGATTGGATACGCTGGAGGCACGGTCGGACGCTGATGGGCTGAGATGGAGGCATGGTCTGATGCTGATAGGCTGGAGTGGAGGTGCTCGACGCAGCGATTAGATGCAGGTGAGGCTGAAGCAGGTCTTCCAGTCTGAATTTACGCCCAGGCTTCATTTGTGTAAATATTTGACACAAATATCTTATAATATCACATAATAAATAACCATATTTTCAACTTCCCTGTCAACTTTAATTATTTTTTTTTACTAAATCATGGTCAGCCAGTGATCGGCCAGCAAACGGCCACCTACCACCGGGCTTAGCCTCTTTTCTGGGGGAAACCCTGCATGGTGTTGAACTGTTTTTAGATCTGTTAAATTTCTTGAAAAAACAGTAACATACTTTGGTTATAATGTCAAAAATGCTCTGATTTTCAGACATATGCATGTGTGTGAAACATTTATTTACAAAAAGAAACTTCTGGAAATGGTTGCACACCATAATACATTTGTTTACAAACATTCTTAACTAACTTATGTGTTGAATATTGTAGTACAAAAACATTTAATGTGACAACAGTCCAAGAATGTGAGATTAAATCCCAGTACTAATAATCAGAATTCAAGAACCTGAAAAATCTGCAGAAGAGGTAGTTGACAATTAAACTGTTTTGCTGATGAACAAGGATCGTAACAATAAAAATGTCCCCAGATTTAATCTCAGAAATCTGGTCACCTTAAGAAAAAAGTCACTAGATTTGACACTAGTCGCTTTAAAAAATGCCTAGAGGGATCTGAAAAGTCGCTAAATATAGTGACAAAGTTGCTAAGTTGGCCCCTATTGTGCTCCAGCCTGTGCGGAAAACATTGGTTCCTCTTCAAAAAAAGGCATGTGTTTTTTATAGTGATAAATACAAATTATGGCGTGTGCACTTAAGAAAATGTGTGTGTCTCATGATCAGTTCGTGAAACTTGAAAGCCCTGCTTGTGTCATGTTGTATTCTCAGACATATATTCATTTACCTACTTTAATGATAATGTCCTGATCCCTGCTTCTTTATTCCAAGGCTACGCTTGTAGCGGTCCCTTGAATTAACAAACCAGACGCAGGGAGTTCCAAACTGGTGCAGTTTAATATCACCTTCATCACCTTGAAAACTGTAGTGCAAAGTAAAAATAATTTAAAAAACCCAACGTTATTTAACATGTTCAAATACAATAAAATCATTCTTGAGCCTTTCACAAACACAACAACATACCACATTTCATGTATACAATTAAATACGCTAATGTTCGCAAAATCAATAAGTCATTCTTAACTTTTCAACATGATTTCCCACTTTAAACAAATACCATATCTATCACAAACACAATTAAGCGTATTCAAACCTCATTCTGCTTTCCAAGGGTGCTATTTACAGCTTACACACTTTTTTGTTTGCCATCTCAAGCTGTGTCCTTGTGTTCTCAGAACAGGAAGTGCTCTAATAAAAAACTCACAAAGAAGAAAATGTGCTGCCTTTTAAATAAAACACAATTGTCCACTAGATTTGTTCAGAAATTTAAGCAACTTTCTACGGCAAACTGAAATGCATAACTTACCTCTTCCTCGATTTGGAGGTCGATCTACCAAAATGTAGCTGATTTTGAACCCGTGGCCGCCTTTCTTGGCTTTAGTGGGGGTTAGCTTTGGCTGTACAGCTGCTAGCAGTATAGAATGTACCTGGTCTGAAGAGCCGTCTAACCTCAGCATTAACTGAAGAGACAGATGGGGTGTCCAATGCTGGCTGTTGGCTTCTATCTAACATTTCAGATACTGCTGATACTACTGTGGGAGCATTAAGGATGTTATTTAAAATATTCATTGCCTCCGTGAGTTGCTCCCGCTTAGCCATTTTCCTGTCCATGAAAACGGCCTTTTCCTTCTGTATTACAGGCGTCCAATCAGAAACTGAGAATTCAAGTTAACTTCCGTTTCAATCAAACTCTCTCGCACAGACCATCAAACCCTCTTACATTTACTAGTGTGATCATTGTCTTTGATTCTTACATTTACTGTCCCTGTTAAATATATGGAGCTAAATAAATGAGCACAATGTTTTAGAGACAAGGTTTAGGGGCAATCCTTCAACCTTCCGTGTGAAAACTCTTTGCCAAAAAAAACAAAACTAAAAGAAGTATAAAGATTTTTTAAACAGAATAAAAAGGATTATCTAAAAATATAAATCTGAACATATGAAAATATATATTTCTAACATTTGAAATAATACATTTAAAATTCAAAAGAAAGATATACAGTCCAAATAAAATAATTTATTTTGGATTTTACATTTTTATCAACTATTTTGATTATCAACTATTTTAAAAAGCCAATATTTTGGCTTTTCAAAGTTAATTCCCAAAAACTGTCCTTGAAAAAATAAAGTTTTTTTTCATCGAGTGTTAAAGGATGACATTTGAAATTATATTTCCCCACTGTGGAACTAAAAAGGATATTTCTATTTTATTCTATCATGGTATATGTAAGAGAGTTTGATAGTATGTGTGAGATAGTTTGATGGTATATGTGAGAGTTTAGTGGTGTTTATGTGAAATATAGAAATCAAAGTAGTATTTGTGAGAGGGTTTGGTTGTGTTTTTGTAAAAGTATATGTAGGCAAGTAAGCGCAATTGTAAGTTTTGTCCCATGAGGCCTCTCATAACTAACAGTGTTGTTGAAAGTTCTACATTTGGTAGAATAAGAGTGATGTAATTGCTGTTGCTCCTAAAAATCTCAAAGATTTTCTTATAACATAGTTTCTTTAAAAGGCTTTAATTTGGCTTCTGGTGAAACCGGAAAACGAGAATCATTTTTGAGCAGGATTTGTGTTTTGATTTCCACTTTACCCAAGTTTCTATATGAGCATTCTATTCATAGCTTAAATTAGAAGCATCCAAACTTTATCCTTGCCAAGTGGCCGAGGGGATCATGGCCACTTCTGCACTTCAGGGTTCCACCTGTTGCAATTGATTCGCTTTTGGAATCAATATGATTCAAGCTTCGACAGCCTACTGACCCTAAAAATCATAAATGTCTATAACGTCGTTCTTTTTACAGATATATAGCCAAAATCTGATGTGGTAGTAGCTGAGAGTCATTCACATCACATACTCTAAGCGTAAGATCTGGTGATATTGCATTAGATCTCATATAACTGTTTTTCAACATTTGACTAAAATGGCTACAACTTCTTCGTTTCAAAACATAATGTGATCTTTGGCCCTGTCCACATGGGAACAACATTTTGTGGATGCTTGTGTTTGTATTGCAGATGCCAGTGGCTCAACTACAGCAAAACTTTCAAATACTGTATTACTTCAATGAGCAGACAAGGCTGATGAAAAATAAAAATGGTAGATGGCAATACTTAAAAAAAACTGATATATAAGTAGTGTATAAATAGTTTACCTTGAACCTTATGAAAAAATCTCTTTCCTCCATCTCTAGCTGGATTCTCTGCCTGAAATTGTCTATTATATCAGTGGATCTGGACCAACACAACTTTCAGAGAATAGTATATTATAGTATATTGTGACATAAAGAAGTTCCACATTGTCAAAGTGAACAAACACTGTTTGTTTTTTTTTCTTGTATTTGACATGCATATTTTTTCTTTGTGTGTTTACAGCTTGGAATGTCTGCCCTATGTTTTTTATTTTGCCTTGGTAGCGCCACAGCACCACATGCAGGCCTGGCGTAGTTACTGAAGCTTTTGGGTTAGGTCGGGTGATTGGACAAATTTATGGACCAAAAACGATAGGCTGAGCCATTCGATGATCGTTTTTTTTTTTTTTTTTGCCTACGCATCTCCCCAGTCCACCCTCCCCCGTGTGCCACCAAGTGCACAATTTATTCACTCAAACTTAAAACAGAAAGAAAGAATAGCGTATGTTCAGAAAACATTATTTTGAACAATGACCACAGTGATGGGAAGGGAAACAGAGACGGGCTTTTTTTTTGTACGAACATTTCCAGTGTTTCTGTCTGACAAACTCTGCTAAGTGTGAAAAGACAAAATTTTCTTGCAAAATTGAAGAAAACGCCGTCTGATACAGCATCATGAGTGTCAGAAGCAGCGAAAATTATGGCGTTTATTTTGGTCATTGAACGCTTTTTTACACCATCACGTGTACCGACTGGCATCATGCGTGAAAAGCTGTGTTCAATGAATGAAATAAAATGTTGTGCTGTTCAGAAGGTTGTCATACAATGGCGTGAAAAGCAGCGATTTGAATGGATTTCCACCACATTTTACGATGGTAAAAGTGACAATATATGGCCTACATATATGGCTTACACTTGCCATATCACCAGGGTGCGCAGGTTGTAAATAACATTACCAGCGGTGCTAAAGATGCGTTACGAAGGTGGGCTTGTACCCGGTATGCAAAGATATTTTCGTGCCATTTGAGATGACAAAAAAGTCCAGACATCACTTGCACAAATATATCGCCCATTGTCATTTGTTGGACTGATAAATATCGGTTGAAAAATTGTACATATCGCTCAACCTTACTTTTGGATTGTTTTCTGTGTTTCCATGTGGATGAAACATTTTCTAGAAACAGTGTTGTGTTTACAAGCAAAAAGATTGTTTTGAAAAGACAGCACACCCCTTAGAGACAAGGCCTTAGTTTAAAAGTCTGGTGTGAAAGTCAGCAGGCAATATGCATTTCTTCAAGAAATGCTAGGACTTTAATTTCTTCTGTTGTTGTATCCAGTCAACCATGTCCCTTTCTTTAAATATCCTCCTCATTCTTTATCCCTCAGACTGCCTAAGTGCCACTATATTTCTATCTCTTTACAATGTCTGAAGACTCTTACGTAAAGCCAACATCCCAGCTAATTCTTAGGTTACAATCAGGGAAAAAGAAACTTTAGTGTCTGAGTCCAATTCAGGATGACAGGCATAATAACTTTAGTTTATTTACAATCACACAAACATGTCAAGTGTTCTACTTGTTAGAAGTCACTGAAACAGTTTACAGCTTTTTTCCCAACTTATATTGTGAAATATTCCACTTTTATTTTTCTTCTGTTTTATAAAACTATTAAGCTGTGAGTTAGGTTTAAGAGCAAAGCACTTTTAAACTTTGAGTTTGAGGTCACACAGTATTCTGCTGTAACTTAAAACAGTGCTACTGATGAGAAAAGGTGCTTGTTATAAAGAGTTTATGGTGCTTTGTGTACACCATCTGATCCTGACAGTGGCAGACTTGTTGCCAGAACTCACAACTTCATAAAAGGCACAGATGGGAGAAAACAAAACTTTTTAGTTTCCTTTCAAGTCTTGTTCCTCTGGTGACATTCACATTTTCCAGGAGTTTTTTTTTCTTAATCTTTTTATCACAAAAAAATATAATAATAATAATAATAATAATAATAATAATAATAATAATAATAATAATAATAATAATAATAAAACATCTACTAAACAAATAAAACAAGCCAAATTGAAATGAAAGTTAGAATTTATTTGGAACAAGTGCCACTTATTGTGCCAGATCATCATTTGGTAACAGCATGTGAGATTAACCTGCATGTGAATTTACCCCACATGAATGCAGCATTTCATGCAGGTTAAAGCTTGGAAATTCACACTTTTCAGTTTTGAGTTGAGAAAGCTCCCTGGATGGGAACAAAAGGTGGCTCAGGCGGTAGGGTTTGTCCTGTAACCGGTGGGTTACCAGTTTGAACCCCCGCTCGTTCTGTCTCGGCTGTTTTGTCATTGGGCAAGACACCTCACCTGCCTTGCCTACTAGTGGTGGTCAGAGGGCTCGGTGGCATTGTAGCTGTGGCTACAATGTAGCTTACCGCCATCGGTGTGTGAATGTGTGAATGAATGTGTGAATGAATGATTGTAGTGTGAAGAGCTTTGGATTCCTCAGACTTGATAAAGTGCTATACAAGTGCAGGCCATTTACCATTTACAGTTTTTCAATTCACAATGCTGGGGCTGATATTGAAGCCTCAAAGGCCAATATTGTAAAAATATTTGCTCTTTACAGAACAGTAGGAAACAGAATACTAATGGTAATGACTGACTGTGTGTACAGTGCACGATGTTCAGTCACTCTTATAAACAGACCACAGGCATCATTTCACTAGAAGCACTGGTTAGATGTTTGATTAGAAGCACTGGCAGAAGAAAAATGAATGTTGCAATGGTTTGTTCAGTTCTAAAGTTTTTGCAATTTTGCATCAAAACAATAGAAAATGTAACTGAAACAAAAACATTAATAGAAAACTTAACTGGAGGCCATGTAACTGGAGGCTGTGTTTCCTCATAAACCTATTAGCTGTTAAAACATTTTTTTTCTTCTGTAAGACATGGCTAACCCATGAGTATTCATGGACTGACTACTAATGGTATATTATCAGCAATAATAATTAAACCCACAGGAACAGTAATCCCAGTGATGCTGAGGAAAACTGCAGCCCCCTTATGTGAAGCTAATATGCCTCTCTCCAGCTCTTCAGCTGATGGAAGCTCCCTGAGGGTCTCTGTTTTCACAAGATGAATTTCAGTATGACCCCAAAGACTCAAATAGATCAGTTATACCAGTGGTTCCCAAAGTTTTTCTTCTCGGCCCCCCTACAGATCACAAGAAAAAAAGAAAAAAAATCAACTGGGCACACACATCGTTCAACCAGACATAAACCTATACACATATTTTGCCCCCTAGGGGGCACGCCCCACACTTTGGGAACCACTGAGTTATACAATGATTTAAAAGAGCAACTGGTGTCCTCTTTTATTCTGCTCCAATCCTACTGGAATTACTGGAGATAACAGTGCTATTTGGCCACTGAATGCCTGCCAGATAATTAAAAATGATGAAACATGGAGCTAACTTCAGTAGTCATGCAGAGCAGCTTTTGAAAACCATTGAGTTGATTAACAGTGATCAGCAAAACTGAAAGTATCTCATAATTTGTGTTAAATGAGTGTTTTAGATCAGCAGTAGGCTGACTGCAGGATGAAAAGGATTTGGAAAAGTGTTAAACTGATCAAATGGGAAAGCTAGTAGCAAATTTCATTCTTGTCAAGTAAAATCATCATAGTCAATTCACAGTTATAGTTATATTTCAAGAAAATTTACTCAAATATCATTCTGGAAATCTGTGTTGAAACTTGTTGTTTTAAATAAAGGGTTTACTATGAATAAAAGGTAAGTGAGATACAGGCTTCTGGAGGTGGGGCACGTTGGCGAGCGCCTGGTGGTTAGGCTTTCACCAATGGAGCCCGGCCGGGCACAGCCCGAAGGGGTGACATGGGTCCCCCTTACCATGGGCTCACCACCTATGGAAGGGGCCAAAGTGAAGTGAAGTGAAGTGAAGTGAGATTTATTTATATAGCACTTTTCAGCATCAGGGCGATCCAAAGCGCTTTACAACGGAAACAAAAACAGAATCCAAAAGGGGTCGGGTGCAATGTGGGATGGGTGGTGGCCGAAGGCGGGGACCTTGGCGATCTGATCCTTGGCTACAGCTGGCTGTTGGGACATGGAATGTCACCTCTCTGGTGGGGAAGGAGCCTGAGCTGGTGTGTGAGGTTCCAGCTAGAAATAGTCGGGCTCACCTCAATGCACTGTTCTGGCTCCGGAACCAGTGTCCTTGAGAGGGGTTGGACACTCTTCCACTCTGGAGTTGGAGTCCCTCCATCTACGTGTGGGGGGACGGGTCCTGACTGTTGTTTGCGTTTATGCGCAGAACAGCAGTTCAGATTACCCACCCTTTTTGGAGTCCCTGGAGGGGTTACTGGAGAATGCCCCTCCGGGGGACTCCATTGTTCTGCTGGGGGACTTCAACGCTCACGTGGACAATGACAGTGAGACCTGGAGGGGTGTGGTTGGGAGGAACAGCCCCTCTGATCTGACCCCGAGTGGTGTTCTGTTGTTGGACTTCTATGCTCGTCATGGATTGTCCATAACAAACACCATGTTCAAACATAATGGTGTCCGTATATGCTCTTGACACCAGGACACCCTAGGTCGCAGTTTAATGATCAACTTTGTTGTCGTTTCTTCTGATCTGCGGCTGCATGTCTTGGACACTCGGGTGAAGAGAGTTGGCTCCGATGGTGGGGGAGGATGCCGGTCAGACTTGGCAGGCCCAAACGTATTGTGAGGGTCTGTTGGGAACGTCTGGCGGAGTCTCCTGTTAGGCGGAGCTTTAACTCCCACCCGGCAGAACTCTGAACATGTTCAGGGGGAGGTGGGGGACATTGACCCCGAGTGGGCCATGTTCCGTGCCTCCATTGTTGAGGCGGCTTATCGGAGCTGTGGCTGCAAGGTAGTTGGTGCCTGTCGTGGCGGCAACCCTCGAATCCGCTGGTGGACACCGGCGGTGAGGGATGCTGTCAGGATGAAGAAGGAGTCCTATCGGGCCTTGTTGGCCTGTGGGACTCCAGAAGCAGCTGACAGGTACCGGCAGTTCAAGCGGCATGCAGCTCGGATGGTCGCTGAGGCAAAAACATGGGGCATGGGAGGAGTTCGGAGTTTGGAGAGGCCATGGAGACAGACTTCTGTACAGCTTTAAAGCGATTCTGGTCCACCATATGGCGTCTCTGGAAGGGAAAGCAGTGCAGCATCAACACTGTTTATAGTGGGGGCGGTGTGCTGCTGACCTCGACTTGGGATGTCGTGGGTTGGTGGGCGGAATACTTCAAAGACCTCCTCAATCCCACCGGCACGTCTTCCATTCAGGAGGCGGAGCCTGGGTGCTTTGGGGCGGGCTCTCCAATCTCCGGTGCTGAGGTCACCGAGGTGGTTAAAAAGCTCCTCGGTGGCAAGGCTCCAGGGGTGGATGAGATTCACCCGGAGTACCTTAAGGCTCTGGACTTTGTAGGGTTGTGTTGGTTAACGCGACTCTGCAATATTGCGTGGACATCGGAGGCAGTTCTCCTGGATTGGCAGACCGGGGTGGTGGTCCCCTTATTCAAAAAGGGGGACCGGAGAGTGTGTTCCAACTATAGAGGGATCACACTCTTAAGCCTCCCTGGTAAGGTAATTCGGGGGTTCTGGAGAGGAGTGTCCATCGGATAGTGGAACCTCAGATTCAGGAAGAGCAGTGTGGTTTTCGTCCTGGTCGTGGAACACTGGACCAGCTCTATACCCTCAGCAGGGTCCTTGAGGGTGCATGGGTGTTCGCCCAACCAATCTACATGTGTTTTGTGGACTTGGAGAAGGCATTTGACCGTGTCCCTCAGGGAATAATGTGGGGGTACTCCGGGAGTACGGGGTACCGGGCCCTGTTAGGTCTCTATATGACCGGTGTCAGAACTTGGTCCGCATTGCCGGCAGTAAGTCGGACTTGTTTCCAGTGGGAGTTAGACTCCACCAAGGTTGCGCTTTGTCACCGATTCTGTTCATAACGTTTATGGACAGAATTTCTAGGCACAGCCAAGGTGTTGAGGGGATCCGTTTTGGTGACCTTAGGATTGCGTCTCTGCTTTTTGCAGATGATGTGGTCCTATTGGCTTCATCAGACCGTAATCTACAGCTTTCGCTGGAGCGGTTCGCAGCTGGGATGAGGATCAGTGCCTCCAAATCCGAGGCCATGGTCTTGAGCCGGAAAAGGGTAGAGTGCCTTCTCCGGTTCGGGGAAGATGTCCTGCTCAAAGTGGAGGAGTTTAAGTATCTCGGGGTCTTGTTCACGAATGAGGGAAAAATGGAGCGGGAAATCAATAGGTGGATTGGTGCAGCGTCTGCAGTGAAGCGGGC
>NC_051446.1:1485329-1487334 GCF_001649575.2 Kryptolebias marmoratus
GATCTACGTTCCTACCCTCATCTATGGTCACGAGCTCTTGGTAGTGACCGAAAGAACGAAATCGCGAATACAAGCAGCTGAAATGAGTTTTCTCCGCAGGGTGTCTGAGCTCTCCCTTAGAGATAGGGTGAGAAGCTCGATCATCCGGGAGGGACTCAGAGTAGAGCCGCTGCTTCTCCACGTCGAGAGGAGCCAGTTGAGGTGGCTCGGGCATCTGGTGAGGATGCCTCCTGGACGCCTCCCTGGTGAGGTGTTCCGGGCACGTCCCGGCGGTAGCAGGCCCAGAGGAAGACCCAGGACACGCTGGAGGGACAATGTTTCTTGGCTGGCCAGGGAACACCTTGGGATTTCCCTGGAGGAGCTGGCCCAAGTGGCTGGGGAGAGGGAAGTCTGGGTCTCCCTGCTTAGGCTGCTGCCCCCGCGACCCGACCCAACCCGAGAAGATGAATTGATGGATGGATAGATATCAAAACGGAGGCATATTTTCTTTTTAGATTATTACAGAGTTAATTAGGAATTTTTGGCAAAAGTTGCATTGACACTCAAATATTCTTCAGAAATTTTCTGGTTTATTTAATTATAATATCTGATTGTTTTTTGTGTGGCAAATTGATTACTTAAGTAAGGAACTAACTCCTGTATCTTTATGAGGATTGATTATATCACTGTCTGCGATCATGCCTGATATCGATATCCAATTGTTTAAACCATTTATCCCAATTAAAGCCTTGTAAACATGAGCACTGAAGCACTCAAAACCTTTCTGTAACAAGAAACATACAGAACATTAGAATCAATAAAACCTCCTACAGCTAAAAGAGTTTATTGGTAACAGGTCAGTAACATGATTGGGTATAAGAAGAGCATATTAAAGAGGCTGCAGTATTCCAATAAAAGATGCAGGAATGTTTCTGTCAAAGTTTAGAATTTTAATAATTTTTTTGTATGCTTTACATGAATTAAAATGATCATTCAAGAAAGTTTCAGAAAGTGATTAACATTGAGTCTACTACTTTTGGCACAATCCACTAAAGTGCAGACAGGGGTTCAGGTTTTAATTTCCTGTAAAGTAAATTTTTCATGTACCCTCATACTGCAACACAACGGCTGTAATATCTCACTAACACATACTGTATATTGTTGACTACTGAAAGCTACTTGATTAGCTTAAATCTACTTTAACAGACCATGGCACAGGGCAGCACAGGACAATTTATGGCAAACTATTTGTGTCACTAACTGTTTAATAACGAATTACACTGTTCTGGTTTGGTGAGTACTGATGGTTAGCTAAAGAGCTTGTCAGCAACTGAGTAGTGGCTCAATTGAATAATGAACTGAAAATAGAAATAAAGGGGCATTAAACAGAGACTGAAGATGTACCAGAGTATTAATTAATAAGATTGATAGGAAAAACAACATTTCTAAACCCAAAAATGGACATAGCCTAAAAGACAGAGGTTTGTTTGACCACACACATTGCTGCATTTAGATACCTTAGCAACTTATTCAATCACCTCAACAAAAATGTGTTTAAAAAAAAAAACAAGAATATATGTGAGTGTGTCATGTAACCTACAGCATAGGACAGACTGGTTTTCCTTGCACAAAAACTGTGATGATTGACAACTTAATTTACTAAATCAAGTTCTTATTATTGAGGGATATTATACCTGTGGATTCAATTATGGACTTAATAATGATAATAATAGTAATGATAATAATAATGTTACCTCAATAAAAACACCAGTGTCTCAGACTTTTTTGAAAAGGCGTTTTGTGAATATGCAAAGGTTTTGTATCATTTCAACCTTGTGTACACACAGAAAGAAGGTTTTAGGGACTTTAAAACATTACTTGATATTCGTTGAAAACGGGATTCAGAGTAAAAAAAAAAGAAAGTTCACCCTTGCATTTTTGTGTGGACAGCCAAAATGCAACCTTTTAAAAATAATGTTTTACATCTTGTAATGATTTGGGTTTTGTTTTTGTTTTCTTTTAGATT
>NC_051446.1:1487434-1489358 GCF_001649575.2 Kryptolebias marmoratus
GTGCCCACTTCCCATAATTATCCCCTGTGTATTTAACCTGGTCATTTTCTCCACCACCCCGCTGGATCATTGTTGTTCTGTTCTGTGTTCTGCATTTGTCTCGTCCTGCCATGCCCTGCCCCTTCGTTTGGATTTTTTGTTATTGTTACCTTTGCTGCCACGTCAGCCCTTTTTGTTTGTTTAAGTAATAAATTAGTTTCTTTTTAAATATGATTCTTCGTTCTGGGTTCGTCTCTTTCTCCCCTCGTCATGACGCATCTAACTTAACCTACAACTTAAGCACATCAGACATCAACAATAATGTATTGTATTAGTTCAGTTAATAGTCAACGCTGATGAACAATAGCAAATGTCATATACTCAACTCACAATGAAGGCGAACTAGATGGGGACGGTAGAGAAAACTTTGGGTTTGGTGTTTACTCTTTACACCCAGCATGCAAGCTTAATGTGCATACTTCATGCCTTGTGTTCTGTTTTTGGCATATTTATAAAGCAGTGTTCAGTGCCACATACAGGCTGGTCATTATTACTACAGCATCTTGGGTTGTTTCTGTGTGAATGGAAACAATTTTAGAAACCGCACTGTGTTTATGAGAAGACAGTTTGGGAAACTGTGTTTCTGTGTAAACAGGCCTCAGAAACCAAAACATTTATCTCGTGAACCAGAAAAACAATGACCACAACCCTCTGGAGGGAATAGAAGGGGGAAGTGATGTTATGTGACTTTAGCTTGCATAAATGGAGCACCTCGATGCAATTTAAAACCTTGGGAACTCCACAGTGATTATCTGAATTTAAAAAACTCCTCCAATGAACAGTGAAATGTTTTCAACTAATAAAGAAGTCCAGTTGCCTGAATCTCCAAAATACTATGATACAATTTTAAAATCAAACTGGCCACAAGTAAGGGTTTAGAAATGCTAAAATCTCTAACATTGTGTAATTCTAAAAGTATGAAATTCCTTAAGAAAACTGGAGACACTAAAAATACCAAAAGAGGTGAATACTTTAGCAGTCCACTTTAGATGTTAAATAAAATGCAATGATTGTTAAACCTTTATTGTGTCTTACAACCCCTGACAAAAAATATGGAATCACCAGTCTCTGAGAATGTTCCTTCAGTTGTTTAATTTTGTAGAAAAAAAGCAGATCACAGACATGACAAAAAACTAAAGGCATTTCAAATGGTAACTTTCTGGCTTTAAGAAACACTGAAAGAAATCAAGAAAAATAATTGTGGTAGCCAGTAACAGATTTTTAGAACAGGCACAGGGAATAAATTACTCAATTCTGAGGAAAAAATTATAGAATCACCCTGCAAATTTTCATTACAAACACTAACACCTGCATCAGAATAAATCTGCTCATTAGTATGCAGATGAAAAGGAATGAACACACCTTGGAGAGCTGTTGCAACAAGTGGACTGACATAAATCATGGCTCCAACACCAGAGATGTCAATTGAATAAAAAGAGAGGATTATCAAACTCCTTAAAGAGAGTAAATCATCGTGCAGTGTTGCACAAGATGTTGGTTGTTCACAGTCAGCTGTGTCTAAAACCTGAACCAAGTACAAACAACATGGGAAGGTGGTTAAAGGCAAGCATACTGGTAGATCAAGGAAGACATCAAAGCGTCAAGATAGAAAACTTAAAGCAATATGCCTTGAAAACAGAAAATGTACAACAAAACAAACGAGGAACAAATGGGAGGAAACTGGAGTCAAAGTCTGTGACCGAACTGTAAGAAACCACCTAAGGGAAATGGGATTTACAGGTGCTGGTCATAAAATTAGAATATCATGAAAAAGTAGATTGATTTCAGTAATTCCATTTAAAAAGTGAAACTTGTATATTATATTCATACATTACATACAAACTCATATATTTCAAATGTTTATTTCGTTTAATTTTGATGATTA
>NC_051446.1:1490401-1498933 GCF_001649575.2 Kryptolebias marmoratus
TTAAAGGCCTTTGCAGGTGGTTTGAGTTAATTAGCTGATTAGAGTGTGGTACCAGGTGCCATCAATTTTGAACCTTTTCACAAGATTCTAATTTTCTGATATGATGAATTTGAGATTTTCATTTGTTGTCATTTGTAATCATCAAAATAAAATGAAATAAACATTTGAAATATATGAGTTTGTATGTAATGTATGAATATAATATACAAGTTTCCCTTTTTAAATGGAATTACTGAAATCAATCTACTTTTTCATGATATTCTAATTTTATGACCAGCACCTGTACATACAGAAAAGCTAAAAGAAAGTGAAGTGTCTTCAAAAGGTGGATGTTCTTCTGGGTCTTCATAATTGCAGCAACGATGTATTGATCAAAAGAAATGACTTTACAGACATAAGTTATGCTTGAACAGTGAGAGTTTATTCAAAATAACAGAGTCTGTGCCGAATCAGGACTTCTGGCCCAATCTGTGAAGATCCCCCGTTTCTCTGGGGCTGGTTGTTTTTATTAACCCTTACCACACCCAGTTAGAGTAAAAAGACACCCACGGACCTGAACAATACATTCAATTCCATTTATGGTGATAAGCTAGGGTCTTCAGACATGCAACAGATAACTTACCACATATGCAATCACTTTAGTAGCTTTTTGACAACGTCAGCGTAAGAGCCCACGATTCGCTTACTAAGAAGGAATTTGTGGCTGAAGACACTTCAAAATGGGATGCAGATGCAGACCAGTTACCTCAAAAGCCATCACTAACACTTAAACAGAAAAAAAAAACAAGGTTACAATAGGTTACGTGGACTGTGGATGACTGGATGAAAGTCATATTCAGTGATGAATCTCGAATCTGCATTGGGCAAGGTGATGATGCTGGAACTTTTGTTTGGTGCCGTTCCAATGAGATTTATGCAGACGACTGTCTGAAGACAACATGCAAATTTCCACAGTCATTGATGATATGGGGCTGCATGTCAGGTAAAGGCACTGGCGAGATGGGTGTCATTACATCTTCAATAAATGCACAAGTTTACATTGACATTTTGGACACTTTTCTTTTCCCATCTATCGAAAGGATGTTTGGGGATGATGAAATCATTTTTCAAGATGATAATGCATCTAGCCATAGTTCAAAAACTGTGAAAACATTCCTTAAAGAAAGACACATACGGTCAATGTCATGGCCTGCAAACAGTCTGGATCTCAATCCAATTGAAAATCTGTGGTGGAAGTTAAAAAAAAACGGTCCATGACAAGGCTTCAACCTGCAACGCTGGTCTGGCAACAGCAATCAGAGAAAGCTGGAGCCAGATTGCTGAAGAGTACTGTTTGTCACTCATTAAGTCAATGGCTCAGAGACTGCAAGCAGTTATAAAAGCCAGACGTGGTGCAACAAAGTACTAGTGATGTGTGTTGGAGTGTTATTTTGTTTGTTTGTTTTTCATGATTCCATAATTTTTTCCTAAGAGACTGATGATTCCATAATTTTTGCCAGGGGTTGTATACATTTCTTGCTGCAATGCAGACTGGCGTAACAAGTAGTGTACATATTAAAAATATGTATGTCTCTTGTTGGAGAAACTCAAAACACTGCTGTAACAGAATTGCCAAATAGGGAAAGGCTTTAGGAAACAACTGTTGTGTTAGGAAACGCTTTAACAGCATCATGTTATCATTAGAACAAAAATATGATCCCACCTTATGTGGGAATGGATTCTCGGAGGAAGAATAATACTGAAAGAAGAAGGTAAACACTTGCTGCCTGCTTCATGCAGCAATAAATTTAAACTATAGATTTTCACCTCTCCACAGAATCTCAACCTTAATGTGGTGGAGGGGTTTGAGTACCCCTGTGACTTGTGAGGCTATGGTGTCTGGGGCAAAACCTTGATGGACAAATAACATAAGCATCAGGATACCTCGACTTGAAATAGGGAAATCATGAGCACCTCTGGAGCCAGGCCTGGAGGTAAGCTCGCTAGCAAGTGCCTGGTGGTCGAGCCTTGGCTCCTGGGGGTTGGTCAGGCATTAAAAAGAGACAGACACCTTCATGTTGGCCCACCACCTGTGAGGAGTCAAGTGCCATTCAAGCTGGGTGGCAGGCAAGGGTTGGGTCCCTGGTCATGTAAATTCCTGGCAACATAAACTAGCTCTAGGGACCTGGAATGTCACCTTACTGGCTGGTAAGCAGCCGGAGCTTGTGTGTGAGGTTGAATGATACCAACTAGGTATAGTTGGATTGTCTGGAAGGGGATGATTGAGAGGATTGGATTCCCTGATCTGAACCTGAGCAGTGTTCTGTCTGACTTCTGGGCTAGGCATGGGCTGTCCATAATGAACAATGTTCTAGCATAGGGTGGTCCATAAATATACTTGGTACCAGGCCAACGCAAGCCAAAGGTTGATGAATAAGTTTCATCAGATCTGTGGCCCTTTGTTTAGGATGCTTGGGTAAAGAGAGGGGCAGAGCTGTCAACTGATCACTACCTGGTGGTGAGTTAAATCTGGTGGCAGGGGAGGTTGCTGGACAGACCTGGTAAATCCAAATGAATAGTAAGGGTGAGCAAGCTGTTAGTACAGAATTTGCTCAGATCATTTTGTTGGAGAAACAGCCGGTTCACTTTATTTATATTATGACAGCTTAAGTTGTGTAAAGAATGATTTATTAAGATTAGCTTTGTAGAGATATAGTAGATTGCTGTATGAATGTGTATGAATAGGTAAATGAGGGCACAGATTGTGTTGTAAAGATAAAGAAGATTGAGTGGCCCAGTTGGCTAGAAAAACACTATATCAGTACAGTCCATTTAGCTTCAGAAAATAACCATCACTGTCAGTTTTTTGCTGCTGACAAAATTCAGAGTGGGAAAGGCTTACTAGGAGCACCAAGAAAACATCTTCTTTAATCAATAAATGTATCTGCTAACGAGTTCTAAAGTCTACAAAAAGTAAAATTCTTTGACTGCTACATTTTTTAACCACACAGGACTCTGAGCATGATTAGTTTTTTGTTTTTTTTTTTATTTAAAAATTCTCTTTAGTGTTAGATGTTTGCATGGCCCAATGCTTTTCATTTAGGACTTTCAGTTATAAAAATTATTATATGTTTTTTGGGGAAACGTTTTCCACCAAACAGAACAACAACAACAACAACAAACAAATGCATGCACACACACACCCACACACAATGACATGCAAACACAAACACAAACAGTAGACTGACTTCCCTAAAACTAAAATTAACTGTAATTTCAAACACAACAGCAGTATATAAGTCTGGTTTTAGGTGATATCCTTAGAGAACTAAAACTATCCTTTGCAAAATTCACACAGCATGGAGATGTGAACACAGAGTAAGCCTGTAGAACAGCTGTTCAAAAGCATATTGCTCTCTGCCTTTATTGCCAGAGATTTTAACTAGGATCTTCTTATGTTGAGAAATGATGAATATACTAGCCAGTTTAATACCACACTAGTTTAGCGTTGATTCGTTGCTGCTTAGGTATGATGCGCTGGGCGGCTATCATTGTACATGTTGCTCACATGTAAAAGTTAATCCCAGATCCTTTTCTTTTTGTGATCAGAATCCATTTATTCCACAATACACTGCAACAGTGTTAACAAAATCTCCGCCACAGCAATCAAAACCTTGTATGCTCTTCCGGGTTCAACACCTGTCAACTACCCGTCACCTCTTGGTTCATATACTGTAGCCGACAGCCCCATCTAGTGACCAAAAATCAAATACACGTTTGGCTCCAATAATGAAGTTGTAGCTGATTTGGTCAAACCTTGAGAAGAATGTTAATCTTTTGCAATATTGCTAGATTTCATACTCAGCGTAGGTGTTATGAATAACTCCCAGCTACTACCACATCACATTTTAGCTCAGTATCTGTAAATTTGAGTTATAGCCATTTTTGTGTTGGCTAATGTTGATTAGTTGTGGCAGCCATCTTGAATTGGGTTCACTGCAAAAGTTAATCAGTTGTGAATGTACATCCAATAAATAATTTCTGAATATTTCATTAAAATCTGTCCAATTAAGTATTTTTATAACAGAGTAGACTTCAAAAGTTAAGGCTAAAGTTTTAGGCAAAGACATGCACAATGAGTGGCACTTGGATTATGTATTACGAATGTCTCTCAACTGAAACCTTGCAAAATATTTTGCACAATATCTATAAAATGGACTGAATTACAGCCATTTTTGTATTTTCTGCAATCAGTTGCCTGTGACAGCCAAGTTAAATTATGTAGGCTTCATAAGAAAATCAGTTGTAGACGTGCATCCAAAAGTTTGAATAACATTTCTCTAGTAGTCTATGAAATATTTTGCTATCAGACAGACAGAGTTGACTCTAATTAGTTATTGGCAAAACTTTAGACAAATATGCTGTCCAGTCTTTTAGCACTTAGTAATGAGCTGAGCATCACTCTCAGCTAATACCACACTAGGTTTTACCTCAATATCTGTAAATTAACAGAGTTACAGACATTTTTGTGTTGGATAGTATGTATTAATTGTGGTGGCTGTCCTGAATTGGATTGACTCCCCAAAATTAATGAGTTGTAGATGTCCATCCAAAAATAATTTTTTGCAAGTTTCATTTAAATTTTTGCAGAGGGACATGCCATATTTTGTCTGGTGAGAATTACAAGTAGAAAATCCTATCCCATACCATCTCAGTTTCTGGCAGACTATCACTTTTCAGCACGACACCGGTAGTCCATCTTTCAAAAGGTGTCAGTTCAGGTATGTCCTTACCCCCACCTGTGGCTGACATGCTCTGGCGGTGGCCGATTAGTCACTTTTTGACTTCACACTAAAATCTGACCACTTTTTCTTCACCTTGGCCGCAGTCCTCTCTGTCCCACTCATGAATTAAGTACAGGTGTGATTTATAAAAGAACATTGCTTGCTGGTGTGCGTACGCATGGTTTTATAAAGCTGAATCTTTTTGGTGTGTGCCATTTTTGCCTTTTGGGCGTACGTACAATTTTAGTATGAATCCTACGCAATATTTCATAAATGAGACCCCAAAACCCTTCCAACAACATCCTACTAGTTTAAAATCAGATTTATAAGCCAAGTGTGTAGAACACAAAGAATTAGGCTTTGGCTAGTGGCGTCTTTCATGTACAAAACAATAAACTCTTATTTAGACATAGTGAACAATATAGAAACTGTGTGCTTAAGCTGGGTCCATAACTTGTGAAGAGAAATAAAAACACGCAAAATATATCATTTAGTGTGTTTAGTGTGGTGCACCTTAGATGAAGCAAGATGACAATTTAACAGGTACAGGTCAGGAATTCAGAAGGGTGATAGTTTGAGGGAAAAAACTGTTCTTGTGGCAGCTAGTTGTGGTCTCTAGACTTCTGTTTCTCCTGCTAGAGGGAATTAGCTCAAAAAGACAGTGTCATGGGGATGAGGGATCAGAGTTGATTTTTCCTGATACAATCCTGATATTTTCCTTGGCTCACACTGTGCAGTTGTTGTCTGCTCTAAATAATGGGTACAAGCCAAATGTGCAAGCTTGATATGCTAAATTCCTGATAGTAACCCCGGTCACACTGTATGATGTATGATTTTATATTTTGCTGGAATGAACTTTTTGCTGCATATGTGTCACAAAGATCCAACAAAAATATCAGTCCAGCATTAAAAAGAAATTAGTTGCTAGTGTGGACACTTTTATTGTTATATTCAGACATTAAAAATAGTGGGAGTAGGATGCTTGTGGACACATTCATAGCTGAAAAAAAAAAAGGCATTGGCTGCAGCAGTAGTCCAACTGCTATCACGTTTACCCAGAATGTCAATGCTGGAGCAGTATGGAGCAAACAGACTCAGGAGGAAGTATATACGAAAGTGGTTTATTTACAAAGAAAGGGTTTTGCAGTTCAGAACAGTGCACAGAATGGACGGGACATGGAAGGAAAGGCATGGGTCCATGGGTGTCAGTTTCAGAGTGTGTACTTCGAGAAAGCGGGTGAGTTGGCGATTCCGAAGGCAGACCGAGGCAAACAGGCAGCAGCAGAGTGGATTGGGTGAATGAGCTCTTCTTCGGGAGGAGAGGCTGGTTCGGCTCATAGGTCTACAGATTGGTATCAGGATCTCGAGCAGGATACAAAATCTTTCAGGGCACAGAGAGAAACAACAGATTAGTAGAAAGACTGTAGTTAGCAAAGTAAAAGAGCATCTGAGACTAGTACCCAAAGATACGTGTTGCTCCAGTGAAGACCAGGTAATCAGTCCTGCCTTAAAAATCCTCAGAGCTCGTCAGAGGAAGGAGCCACAGCTGCGTCTAATCAGCAACTGGTCAACCAGGAAGGGAAACAGGAAAACGCACACACTCACAAAACACCAATTGCTACAACTGCACGAAATTCCCAGAAATTTGCTTACACTTCTTGATTTTTGTCTTTGGTCATGAGAGTGCTGAATTGCCTTCCACTGATTCTAGCTCACAACCAATGATTTTCTTACAATTATTTTTCACAATTAAAGGTTTTGTCTCAGACGGACAAAAACTGCACGGTGTGTGTTTAAATGCCTTGTCTGTTCATTAATTAAAGTAATACCATACACAGAGAATTTGCTGTAGTGAGCAACTGACATCTGCAACACAAACGCAAACATGGAATCTGTCATAATTGGAGTCGTAGGTTAGGTTAGAGGTCGCTCTATGACATTATTGTTTTCAGAAGATTGTGTTTATGCTAACCACACAAAAACACAATTGTTGTGTTTAAGGATTTTCTCTTTCTGAAACCCAGTTTATTTTTAAAGTATGTCTCCACTGTACAATTAGTAACATGGTTTATGTTCTATTTCTATTCATGCACCTATGTTTTAGGTTTTAAAATGTACAACACTAGTTGTGGAATACAAATAATGCAACCTTTTTTGCCAAATGTAAGGTTTTACTTGCCATGTCCTGTGAGTACATAAGTGTGGTTAATGAAAGCACTTTTTGGGGTAAGATGATGCTTTCATTTAAATATTGGTAAAGCCAGTGCAATTAATCTTTTGCTTCAAATAATTTCTCTATATTTAACCCTGACCTCAATCTCTTCTGAACCTAAACAAGCGAGTTGGTGAGTCACATGAATCCATGTACAAAAAAAATAAGAACAGCAAATAAAAACAAGACCTGTTCTTATCTAAACCACAACTAAATTCATGTTTTGGACCTGTCTTGTATATTGTGGAAAATCTTTAGCTTTCTAAAACTTACAATGGAGCATTAAGCCAGATACCCAGTTATTTTCACTTTAATTCACACCTTCATGGATGTCACCAAAACATTTCTCTTGAGATCCAAGCAAACAAAAATCTAATGACCCTCAGGAGGGAGAGGAATGAAATTAATAACAAATTAATCTGAATTTAGCTCACATAAATGGAGCATCTCGTGAGGTTTAAAGCTTGGAATTTCACACTCTTCAGTTTTGAACTGAAAAAGCTTCCTGGATGGGAAACAAAATGTCTTCAGCTACCGAATAGTCCAGTTGCTTTTGTTTTACATTTTTAGGATTTGCCATGTCTTGGATGACTGAGAATTTACAACAATCACCACTTTCTATGTTGCTAAAATATGTAAGAAATGCATATAAGTTTGGACTTTTATGTTTTGAGAAGTTGGACACTAATTTTAAAATCAATATTGTCAACTGTCTAATTTTATGTTTAGTATTTCCTCATATTGATTAAACAAATCTCAGTACAGCTTTTTTTTCTATTTATCATTTAATTATGTCAAACGTTTGCAACACTGATATTTAGAGAAAGGGACACGAATGAATCTCCTAAAGTGTTTTTATGTTTATTAAGACATTAAAAGTCTGCAGTTAATGTTCATTCCTGTTTCCTGTGCACTAAAAACAGCATAGATAATTTTTTATTGGCTTACTGACGTTCTTGTGTTTTTTCATTCTTCTCTTACTTTCCAAGCAGGATACACCACCAAAATTAACTGCTATTACTTGAGTTTATTCTTCCTTCTGCTTGTGAAATATTTCCAGTGCTGCTGGCTTCCTGTCTGCCCAATGCAGAACATTTCCACCTGTATATTGGTGAGGCATTGTATTTATTTAGAGACTACTAATTTGTTTCTCAACAATATTTTTTTTTGTGACTGTGGCCTGAGAACACATTTTTAGTTTTGTTCACAGGTAGGAAGCAGTAACACTTTCTTAAAAGGAACATTTTGGCAGCAACCTTACAGAAACCTGACAGCTTGTTATAATGCTAGAGAGATAATATACCCCACTAGTCATCAAACTCAAAGTGACAGTTTTATTACCCTGACCTTTTGACCTTTAATGTCATCCACTAGTCATCAAACTCAAAGTGACAGTTTTATTACCCTGACCTTTTGACCTTTAATGTCATCCACCTCTCGTCAAACTCAAAGTGACAGTTTTATTACCCGGCCATATTGACCTTTAGGTGAACCCCTTTGGGGGGGTCCGGACCCCCACCTCCCGGTTCTGGTGAACCCCTTTGGGGGGGTCCACCC
>NC_051446.1:1499033-1507532 GCF_001649575.2 Kryptolebias marmoratus
GAGGTGGGGGTCCGGACCCCCCCAAAGGGGTTCACCTAAAGGTCAATATGGCCGGGTAATAAAACTGTCACTTTGAGTTTGACGAGAGGTGGATGACATTAAAGGTCAAAAGGTCAGGGTAATAAAACTGTCACTTTGAGTTTGATGACTAGTGGATGACATTAAAGGTCATTAAAGGTCAAAAGGTCAGGGTAATAAAACTGTCACTTTGAGTTTGATGACTAGTGGGGTATATTATCTCTAATGCTGGAGAAGAGGCAATTACCGGTCAGAACAAGTAAATATTGCAATGTTGGAAACAGCTTTGTTTCGTTTATTAACCCAATCATGCACTAAAATGTGAAGCAGCCACACAACTTAAAAATAAATTCTCATTTTTTCTCAGTATATGCAGTAAAAAAATATGGCTTTGGAAATAAAAAAAAAACTTACCTAATACCTAAAACTAAATGCTTTTTATGTAGCTGCTACATTTCTGTCAAGGTGAAATTTCCATTTCTGTAAATATTTTAATGCATATTAATGAACTACAGTAAATATTTGGTTTTACATTAACATAGTCCATAAAATTCTACTACAGTAAAATGACAGCCTGCAGCTGTCATTTGTCAGGGTTTGGGTTTATATTGTGTTTTTTGTGTTTTGATTATTTGGTTCCTGTGTTTATCCTGGTCTTAGTTCAGTTCTTGTTCCTCATGTCTGTGTTTCCTCCTCCTCAGTCCGTCTCAGGTTTTCCTGCCATACCCATCTCCACCTTCCTACAATTGTAATCACTCACCTGTGCCCACTTTCCATCATTATCCTGTCTTTAAAACCCAGTCACTTTCTCCCCTTACTTGCTGGTTGATTGTTGTATCCTATGTGCTGTCTTTCTGGTTGTTGTAGCTTCTCGATGCCCCTTGTGTCCTGGTTGTCTTGTTCCTGTTTAGTTCCTGGTTTAGTTTAGGTTTTGTTTGCTGCCCCGTCAGCTTTTTGTTTTTTGTTTCTAAATAAATTAGTTTATTTTCATCATGAGTCTGCATACTGGGTTCACCTCCTTCACCCCACACCATGACATCATCTCTTCTCTACACAGCTTCACTGTTAACATAAAATCAGTGTTGTATTTAATTCAGTAAATATAATATAACATAACTCTGCTCTGACTGTTATTGACCCATCACATTTTAACATACAGTGACCCCAGTGAGTCAAATCAGCTCCTAAAACAATCAGAACATACTAAAGAGAAACTCATCCTGCAGTGTTTCGTTAATCCACTTTAAATAGTCAAATCCTGACAAAATTGATTTTTTTTTGTTGACAAAGATTTTGATAAATAGTTCATTAAGACTTTTAGTCAGAAAAAAACAAACCTAAGGATAGATGTTTAATTATCTTTAATCAGCCAGCAGCTGAGCTGATCTTTTATTTTCTACCCTGAGATGTTCACTCTGCTACTTGTGTGGGGTCACATTAGTTCAGGATGTCCTACAGTTTAGCTAAAGATGCACTGTGTTCAGACAATCAAACGTATAGTCAGGGCCATAGCCAGACTTTAAAAAATACTGAGTTCAACCACTCATTATCCGCCTGCATATCAGTTACAATGAAGACCAAAACTTAATTAAAATAGAAGCATTTTTTTTAAAACATAAGTAACTTGAATGTGTATATGACATGTATTAGTGTGTGTTTGTAAATCCACGGGGATCGACATCATCTGGATCAATAAAGGACTCAGTCAGGGCACAACCATGACGAGTCACTGAAATGACATGAATTAGTTTATATGAATCCAGATTGTTCACGCTGCACAAACACATTCAGAACACAAGATTTTAGCATAGATTTGACCTTTTTATCAAGTACCAGTGAGGTGTTGTAGTTTTGGAGCTGGACCAGCACTAGTGTGGTCCGGATGCAAAAAAAGTGCTGAAGTCGCCCTTTATTGAGGTTTCACAAATTTGATCAAGGTTTCACAGATCACATACTTGGCTTTAAATGTTCTGCAATCAGTGCAGAATAATCTGGTTCAGGTTTGAAGTGTCTAGGTGTTGTAGTTTTTTCACTAGAGTAGATTAAAGATGTTGAAGGTAGTGAAAAATTAGGTGGAATCGCCTTTTAGCCATTTTCCGAATCGGAAGCTGCAATCGGAAACCAACTTCAGCTTCGTGGAATTGAAGGAGAATATTTTCAGCAAGTTACCTCAGTTGTGTTTCACCATAAGTGGCGCTCTTCTTCTTCTGGTCTTTATTTTAGCAGTAAGGTAGCAAAGCTGCACTCTTCTTCGTAGACATTGAGTTTGGCTGCAGCTGCACACAGTTGCAGCGCCTCCTACAGTAAACTGGTGGAGCTACACAGAGAATCACGCCGTTCAAAAGCCTTGTTTTGTTTCATTTTTTATAATATACACAGCAGAAAAATACAGAGGTCTGGACCTCAGTGTCCTCAATGGTAGCTACGGCCCTGCGTATAGTATATTGTTAAAAGGTGACCAGACAGTCTTGAAAGATGTGTGATTGAAGCTGTTTTCAATGCTTATTGAGGCTATTCACCCCCTCAGCAGTATCTGATTTCAAGCCTATCACTCAGAATAGAATTTAGCAACGGTTCTGAAAAGGCCTCTGATGGGTATTTACTGCAGCACTGAGCGCTTATTAATACTTGACATGAACCCTATAAAAAAGAACTAGGAGTTCAACACAATCAGATAAGATCATGTGACTGAGGCAGGTTGTGTCAGGATTTGGGTTGTTGTGTTTCAGTTTATTGCTTTTATCGTCTCCTTATTTCTGTTTTGAGTTTTTGTTCAGTTCTCCTTGTCCTTGCCTTGGTTTAGTTTTTGTTCTTCGTGTCCTTATGTGCGGTCATTATTCACGCCTCCTCTGTCACTCTTTTGTCTACCTGCCACCCCATCTACACCTGCCCCAAGCCTTAATTATCATTCCACCTGTGCCCACTTTTCTAATCACCTCCTCTGTGTTAAAACCCGGTTATCACCTCCACTCTCTACTGGTTGATTGTTCTCTGCTGGTTGTTCGTGACTCGTCCTCCCATGCTGTGTCTGGTTTTCGTCTCGTCTTGTCTCAGGTCTGCTCGTGTTTTATTTAAGTCAGTTAGTGTTTTGTATTTAGTTTATTTTGCTGCCATGTCGGCCTTTTGCTTTGTTTTGCCTTTTATTTATAAATACATTTGTTTCTTTAAAATATGAGTCTGCACTCTGGGTTCGCCTCCTGTTCCCCACAGCACAACAGGTTGTTATTCGGTTTTCTTAAAATTTGGTGAGTCAGTAGCTAAGACTGATCTCCAACTTATGGTTTGGGTGCTAACCAATTGCGCAAAACCTGTGTTTTCCATTAATTTTTGGAGTCAGTTGTGTTAGCAAAATGTTTCACAAAGTACCGGATGAATTTTAATGAAACTTTAAGAAAGTAATCAAAGTAATCAATCTTTAACTAATTAACTTTCAAAGTTATATTCAAGATTCAGTTCAAGATAGTCACCACAGCTAATTGAGTTTGGCCTACACAAAACTGGCTAAACCTCAGTAAAGTTTACATATATTGAGCTAAAATGTGATGTGGTAGGAATTAAGAACCATTCACAGCATAGATAGCATAACTATTGTATTGGAATATCACAAGAGATTGTGTGTAATCTTATTTTCAAAGTTTGACCAAAATAGCTATAACTCATAAAACTCTCATAATAAGATGACCTTAATTTAAAACTCTGACATTAAAGTCAGAGGGTGATATGCATTTCTTCAAAGAATGTCAGGCTTTTAATTTAAGCTGTTCTATTTATGCAGACAGAAAGTCAATGCAGTTGGAGAAGCAAAAATCTAAGTGAGTCAACTTCATCTGCTTCCTACTTCACAGCTTATATAAAATAGTTTAGCTTTTAGCTCGGTTGTTGATCTGTTTGTCTCTGTTATATATAAATTAATAAGAACTGTAAGACAAAACATCACTTCAGAAATCACCAGACTTTCTCTTTAAAGCCACCTTCTTACCTCATTAAACTATCCTCAAAACACCTCTGACCTTTGAAGGCATGCACTCTATGAGACATTCGAAGGTTGACAAGGCCGAGCGTGGACGGAGTCAGAACGAGAGGACACAGACAAAGGTTTAACCTTTTATTAGAAAACACCAGACTATTAAGCTTGCTAGTGTTATGAGCAGCACTCACGGTCTGGGATCAGGCTTGGTCTGGAACTGGAACGATCACCAGGAGTTGCGAGGTGGAGGCAGCAACGATCGTCCGTGAGGGGATTCGGCAGTCGGGTAAGTCCAGAGTCAGGCAAGGGGTCAGAACCAGGAAGTCCGTAATGCGCAAACAAATCCAGACAGGGGTAATCCACAAGGCGAGGTCCAGAGAGAGGAAGCGAGGGTTGTTACCAGTAGTCAGAGTCCGAGAAGGTGTTCGGCAAGGAGTAGGCTGAAGGCGAGGGTCGAAAGACAGACAAGGGGTCAAAAACGAGGCAGGCATGAACTGTGATAAAGTGCTGGACATCTACTAGGTATAAACCGGTCAATAATCTGGCGAGGAATGAGTGTGAGCTGTGATCTTAAATACTGAGCGTAACAGGTGAGACTAATTGATTGCAGAGGCGTGGAACTTGGAGGCGTGGCAAGGCTGTGGAAAGTTACTAGGTGCTGTGGTTTGTGAGCAGGAGGCGTGGCAGGAACAGTTAGCTGTGACAGAGCCCCCCATTTAGGGCCCGGCTCCTGACGGGCCGCCAGGTTGACCTGGGTGAGCCCGGTGAAAGTCCTTAATCAAAGTCTTATCTAAAATTTTCTTAGCAGGAACCCAAGACCGCTCTTCAGGACCATAGCCCTCCCAGTCCACCAGATAGTGTATGCTGCGACCCTATCGTCAAGACCGCAGGAGTCTCCTGACCATAAAGGCGGGGCCGCCGTCGATGAACCGGGCAGGTGGAGGGGGCCTGGAGGAGGGAAAGTCCAGATGAATGGCAGCAGGGTTGATTACTTTGGAGATGGGGAATGGACCGGTGAACCTGGGCGCCAGATTATGGCAATCCACCCTCAAGGGTAGATCCTTGGTCGAGAGCCAAACTCTTTGCCCCGGCTGGTACTCCGGCTTGGAGCGTCTTCGATTGGCTGAATGGGAGTATACTGCTGATGTCTCGAGCAGGGCTTTTCTGGCCCTGGTCCAGGTCCGGCGACACCGGTGGGCAGCAGTGTAGGCTGAGGGAACACCAGCCGGTCTTTCCTGTACTGTGAACACAGGTGGCTGGAAGCTGTAGACCGTATAGAATGGTGACAGGCCTGTGGCAGAGGATGGCAAAGTGTTAATTGCGTGTTCAACCCATGGTAGTTTACTTGCCCATTTTGATGGTTCATTGGAACAGAGCAGTCAAAGTTTCGTCTCCACCTCCTGGTTACCCCGTTCCGTCTGACCGTCCGTCTGAGGATGGAATCCGGACGAGAGGCTGATGGAGATGCCCAGGAGGTCACAAATCCCACGCCAAAACCTTGAAACGAACTGGGGTCCCCAGTCCGAGACAATGTCCTTAGGTATCCCATGGAGCCTGAACAGATCCTTAGCCAGAACATCGCCCATCTCCTTGGCTGAAGGCAGCTTCTTTAGTGGGACTAGGTGGACCATCTTAGAGAAACGATCAACAATAGTTAGTATGACGGTGTTACCTGCTGATGCAGGGAGGCCGGTGATAAAGTCCATTGATACGTGGGACCATGGTCGAGAAGGGATCCGAAATGGACGTAGCAACCCAGCAGGGCGACGACGAGACACCTTAGCCTGAGCACAATGGGAGCAGGCAGACACAAACTCTCGTACGTCTTTAGTAAGTGTCTCCCACCAGAACTGTGATTTTATAACTGCCAAAGTCTTGCCTGGATGACAGAAAAGCCTTGAATTGTGACAAAAGGTTATTACCTTGCCTCGTAACTGCTGTGGTACAAAAATACGATCCGGGGGGCACGAAGTAGGAGGTGGATGAACTTGATGAGCCTGGCGTAATTCCTGTTCGAGTTGAGTGACTGAAAGCCTCAACATCCGAGGTAGAATGAATTCCTCCACTTCAGGCTTAGCTCCGTCCGCTGAATCCTCATGAATCCAAGAGAGGGCGTCTGCCTTAATATTCTTCTCTCTTGGCCTGTAAGTGAGAGAGAACGACAACCTTGAGAAAAACAGAGCCCACCTTGCCTGACGAGAATTGAGCCTCTTAGTGGTTTTGAGGTACTCCAGGTTCTTATGGTCAGTCCAGATAATGAATGGTTCTTTTGCACCTTCCAGCCAGTGCCTCCATTCCTCAAGGGCCATATCAGCCAACAACTCCCTTTCGCCCACATCATAATTCCTCTCTGCTGGTGACAGTCTCCTTGAAAAAAAAAGCACATGGGTGAATATGATTATCCTTGCCTTGTTGGCTAAGAACTGCTCCCACCCCTGTGTTGGAGGCGTCCACCTCCACGATAAATTGTTTCTCGCTATCAGGAGAGTGGAGGATGGGAGCTTGGACAAACGGACCCTTGAGGTGATCAAAAGCCTCCTGAGCTTCCTTGTTCCATTGAAACTGGGTCTTGACTGAGGTGAGGGAGTGAAGGGGTGCGGCTACTTGGCTAAAGTTTCTAATAAATTTTCTATAAAAATTAGCAAAGCCCAAGAACCGCTGAAGCCCCTTTCTGTCCTTGGGAACAGGCCAGTCATGAATAGCAGAAACTTTGGCTTGATCTATTGACACTTGATTTGGAGAGATGTTGAAGCCCAAAAACGATGTAGAGGACTGGTGTAACTCGCACTTTTCAGCTTTAACATAAAGATTATTCTGGAGGAGCCTGAGTAAAACTCTCCTTACATGTTTTCTGTGCGAGTCTAGATCATGGGAGAAAATCAAAATATCACCAAGATACACGAACACGAATTGATTAATCATGTCACTTAAGAGGTTGTTGACAACGGACTGGAATACTGCTGGGGCATTGGTGAGTCCGAAAGGGATGACTAAATATTCGTAATGTCCCGAGGGTGTGTTAAAGGCAGTTTTCCATTCATCACCTTCTCGTATACGGATCAGGTGATAAGCATTGCAAAGGTCGAGCTTGGTAAACACTCTAGCACCCTGAATCATGTCAAAAGCTGACGACATTAAAGGTAGAGGATACTTGTTTTTAATGGTGACATTATTATATTATTATATAGACCCCTGTAATCAATATATGGCCTTAATGAGCAGTGTTTCTTCCCTGAAAAAAAAAAACCCGGCCCCTGCTGGGGACACTGAAGGCCTAATGATGCCTGCCTGAAGACCTTCCTGGATGTACTTAGTCATAGCTGCCTGTTCGGGACGAGATAATGAAAATATCCTTCCTTTAGGAGGAATGGCCCCAGGGAGTAGATCAATGGGGCAGTCGAAAGGTCTATGGGGTGCTAAAGAGGTAGCCTTAACCTTGTTAAATACCTCTTTGAGGTCATGGTACTCAGAGGGTACCTTGGAGATGTCAGGGTACACCTCCGCGGAGGATTCTGAGGAGAGTGAGGCAACTATTGCGTCCAGAAGGCAGGCCGAGGAACACTGATCGGCCCATCTTGTAATTGCCCGCCTGATCCAATCTATGCGTGGGATGTGTTTCTCCAGCCATGTAGCTCCTAGGATGATAGGCAGATCGGGAGAGTGAATTACCAGGAACTTGAGAACTTCATGGTGATTACCACCCACAGATAGACGAACTGGCTTGGTTTCATGATTTTCTTGGTTTAACACATGTCCATCTAGAGCGGTAATTCTGTGATCGTTAGAGGATGGAATAATCTCAATTCCTAGGGACTTGGCAAAATCCTGGTCAATGAATTCGGTATTGGCACCAGAATCAATAAAGACCTGAGTAGGAACCTTACGTTCCTGAACCAATAATTAGGCTGGAATGATTAACATGGAGGAGAATCTGCGATGATTGATTGGACTCAGTTGGACTCTCCTGGATCCTAGTGAGTCTGGTCTTTTAACGGGCACGACCTTACTACATGATCCTTAGCTCCACAGTAAAAACACAATTTACTCACCCTGCGACGACTTTTTTCCTCCTGGGAGAGCTTGGTCCGTCCGAGCTGCATGGGTTCCTCTGAAGTCACCAGAGCAGCGGTGTTGCCTGAATCCTGGGAGACATGAGACATGAAATTCCGATGGGTTTCCCTGACCACAGCTTTACCTTGTCTCTCCCTTCTGCGTTCGGTTAGTCGAAGGGGCTTTCGGCAGTAAATCAAACAGGAGAAATTGGGGACATGCAGTACCATTTACAGTAATGGGTTTCGGACACTTATGATCCCATTTCCGGTTCACCAGTTCTCATTTTATGAACCACTGTAACTGACTGAAGAGGTAGGTAGGTAGGTAGGTACATTTATTTATATAGCACTTTTCAGCACGAGGCGACTCAAAGTGCTTTACAACACAAGAACAAAATTACAGACAGAGTTACAGAACATGACAAGATAACTAAGCTAAAACACGACAATGCTAACAAAGGT
>NC_051446.1:1508526-1510690 GCF_001649575.2 Kryptolebias marmoratus
AGTTTGCAATTTCGCTCCTGTTTACAGTCTGAGTGCTGGTCGATCCGTGAACCCATCCACGAATTTGACGATAATCCAGGTAACTGCCTGGTCCAAACAGCAGAAATCCTGTTATCAAAAACCCAAATATAAAAGGAGCCTCCATGTCGGTAGGTACACAGTCTTCCACTCCTGCCAGGAATCCACTGTATATCCAGCGAGACATATCCCGAGACTGGACTCTCCTTCACCCAGTCGAGAAAACTTTATCAATTGCATTGAGAAACCAGCTGATCAGATCCATATTCCTTAAATTTTTGGAAAATATGTAAAAAGAGGCTTTGAAAAAAGAAAGACGGGGGGGCACGAGGAGACAGAGAGAAAAGAAACACGTCCGCCTTCCACCAGGAGCAGAAAAAAAAAAAAAAAAAAGAGGACAAACTGCAACACTTGCTGCTTGAGAAAAACTCTTGCTCAGTCATCCACCAATCAATACCTGTCACATTTTCCATTTCACTCACTTCCAACCCATTTTAGGAATGAACTGTTTCCGTAGGTTCATACACGTTTTATTGACACTATTCTTGTGGATGATTAATTTATTACATTTATCAGTATTTAATCCGTGATAACACCTCAGTTGTGATGAAAAATACCTAGAGTAGGTTATTCTGCTCATGTTTCCAACATAAACATCCCTAAGTCACTGGAAATGAAATATTCAGCAAGGACAGTGATTTCCTGTCTCTTTTTTATTTCTAACAGAGTCTTCAGAAAGGTTGTTAGTCATTCTGTCTTTATTCAGAATTTAATTTGATCATCATTAGAAAGAATCAACAAAAGAGTCGACGCCATGACAGCAAGAGTCATGTTGATGTTCTGCTCCAGGGTGAAGTTGTTTATTGTCCAGGAACAAGACAGATCACAATAATTAAGGGTTTGCTTTAAATGTATCAAAAAGGGTTGAAAGCACAGAGTGAAAGATGATTGACATTTGCTGTCAACAATGATGGATTTCTTCTTTTATTGTTCAGTTAAGCAGAAGGTTTCAGACATTCATAGGATGACCAGCATCAGTCTCTGTCACAGAAAACAGAAGGCATGTCCTCTGATGTTAAAAATGTGGAAAGATGTCCTTACATACATAAATCTGGCATCAGCATGAAGAGATGTCTTGTCCAGTTCACTGAGGCTGATCAGGCCACATCTTCAGTAACTTGTTTACTGAATTAAAAAGACAAATGAAAGTTTAGATTGTGAAGTTCAATTGTTGACCAAATTTTTTCTTAAAGCTGAAGGTTATGTTTACTTATTGTTAAAACAGAATTTAAGATGACTGAAAGGAAAGCTGGTGAGTTAAACCATCAAATTCTGTTTTATTCCACATCATCCTGGATCATATCTGCATCTCTCTCACACATTTACAAACGTAAAACTGTACACTAAAAAGTTATCCTCAAAGCCAAAGTCGTAAAGAAGAGACAGTTTTCAATTCTTGCCATTTACCATTACCTTTTTTAAATTTTAAAACTGACTAGCAATACTTTGTGTCCAAGTTGGAAAGAAAAAAAGTCTCACAGCATTTGATTTACAATTTCTGCTCTGATTGAGTGATAAAATCTAGTTATTTCCATGCAGGTGTTGTTCAACTTCAAGGGCACCACAACTGCTTCCACCCACCGGCCATCATTTGCAACGTGCTTATTACTAAGGATGAGCGACCACTATATGTATCTGTGCCCTACATCTCTCCCAGTTCCTCTTTGTCCTGGGGTCTGCTGACCCTGTGCTTCGTTGACAACCTACCCCTGTGTGGATGCGCGGCTGCCTTGGGGTGGTGCCTGGTATCTGTTTGCCTGGGACTGCTGCTGCCTTCTGGGGCTGGATCCACCTGTCCTCTCTGCTCTTAGGTGCTGTAGATGGCAGGCCTTCTACTGTTCACTGCTTTTTTTTTAACTGCGCATCTCCAGGTGGCTTGCTAGCACACATGCACCCACATAACATGAACACACCTTTTTTATTATTTTGTTTATATATATATATAAAAAAATTCCCTTCTCACCCTCCGCGGGTGGTCTTTGTTTCATCCTCTGAGCTCGGGTCCTCTACCAGAGGCCTGGGAGCTTGAGGGTTCTGCGCAGTATCTTGGCTGTGCCTAGAACTGCACATTTCTGGACTGAGATGT
>NC_051446.1:1513769-1546824 GCF_001649575.2 Kryptolebias marmoratus
TCTTAGCTCGGTCATTCTCCACTACCTTTGGGGGTGTTCCCCACTTTGATCTCGGGGCTTCCAGTCCATATTCTGCACAGATGTTTCTGTACACTATGACAGCCACTTGGTTATGACGTTCCATGTATGCTTTCCCTGCCAGCCACTTATATATATATATATGTGTCTCTGTCTCTGTCATCTGTCTCACCCCCCATATATATATATATATATATATATACTGCTCAAAAGGTAAATCAAACTTTTGTGAAATCAAACTGTCCACTTAGGAAGCAACACTGATTGGCAATAAGTTTCACATGCTGTTGTGCAAATGGAGTAGACAACAGGTGGACATTATTGGCAATTAGCAAGACACACTCAATAACGGAGTGGTTCTGCAGGTGGGGACCACAGACCACTTCTCAGTACCTATGCTTTCTGGCTGATGTTTTGGCCACTTTTGAATGTTGGTGGTGCTTTCACACCCGTGGTAGCATGAGACGGACTCTACAACCCACACAAGTAGCTCATGTAGTGCAGCTCATCCAGGATGGCACATCAATGCGAGCTGTGGCAAGAAGGTTTGCTGTGTCTGTCAGCGTAGTGTCCAGAGGCTGGAGGCACTACCAGGAGACAGGCCAGTACACCAAGAGACGTGGAGGAGGCCGTAGGAGGGCAACAACCCAACAGCAGGACCGCTACCTCCGCCTTTGTGCAAGTAGGAACAGGAGGAGCACTGCCAGAGCCCTGCAAAATGACCTCCAGCAGGCCACAAATGTGCATGTGCACAAATGGTTAGAAATCGACTCCATGAGGATGGTATGAGGGCCTGAAGTCCACAAATGGGGGTTGTGCTCACAGCGCAACACCATGCAGGATGCTTGGCGATTGCCAGAGAACACCAGGATTGTCAAATTTGCCACTGGCGCCCTGTGCTCTTCACAGATGAAAGAAGGTTCACATTGAGCACATGTGACAGACGTGACAGAGTCTGGAGATGCCATAGAGAGTGATCTGCTGCCTGCAACATCCTTCAGCATGATCGGTTTGGCAGTGGGTCAGTAATGGTGTGGGGTGGCATTTCTTTTTAGGGTCACACAGCACTCCATGTGCTCGCCAGAGGTAGCATGACCGCCATTAGGTACTGAGATGAGATCCTCAGAGCCCTTGTGAGATCATATGCTGGTGCGGTTGGCCCTGGGTTCCTCCTCATGCAGGATAATGCTAGACCTCATGTGGCTGGAGTGTGTCAGCAGTTCCTGCAAGATGAAGGCATTGAAGCTATGGACTGGCCCACTCGTTCCCCAGACCTGAATCTGATTGAGCACATCTGGGACATCATGTCTTGCTCCATCCACCAACGTCACGTTGCACCACAGACTGTCCAGGAGTTGGCGGATGCTTTAATCCAGGTCTAGGAGGAGATCCCTCAAGAGACCAACCACCACCTCATCAGGAGCATGCCCAGGCATTGTAGGGAGGTCATGCAGGAACGTGGAGGCCACACACAATACTGAGCCTCATTTTGACGTGTTTTAAGGACATTACATCAAAGTTGGATCAGCCTGTAGTGTGTTTTTCCACTTTAATTTTGTGCAGGACTCCAAATCCAGGCCTCTATTGGTTAATAAATTTGATTTCCATTGATGATTTTTGTGTGATTTTGTTGTCAGCACATTCAAGTTTTTTACCTCATATAATGAAAAAAATCACAGGTAAGTGATGTTATATCCAGCATTTAAATTAAATATTAACTAAAATAATTATATATAATGATATAGTTCTAACTAACCAGGCTACTTAAGGTGCTTTTACCCATCCACCCATAAATTACCCATTTAAACTGAGCATCCGTATGCTCATTTAGCAGTAAACTATAGTACACCATGTTCACTGATATAAAATGTTATGCATAAAGTTTATAATTGCATATATCATCTAGTTTTATGTATCTTTAACTGTCTATTCATGGCAAAATAGGGCCCCCAAAATATATCCCGCTTAAGGCCCACAAATGTTTAGTGCCAGTCCTGAGTTTTCTCTAATCTCAACATAGCACAGAAGGGGCTGTGAGATTATAGAACTCAAATTGAATTCCATGTTTGGGAGTATGACATTTGGTAAATTTCTAAACAGTCTGCCCTATTTTTTCGTTAGGCAATGGTTTGTTTTGGTACTGTTCCATGAAACCCAGCACTGTGCAGCTTTAGTGGCCCTAGTGACAGATACTCCTATCTTTGTAGAAGATCTGTCTGACTCTATTAGGTTTACCCAGTCTCGATGTTTTGGTAGATAATCCTCTTTTGACAGGTTTGCTGTGCTTGCTTCATCTTTTCATTTTATAGGAATGGATTTAATGGAAGTTTATGTTATTTGTGATATTTATTTATAACCCATCACTGATCTGAACTTCTCCAAAACTGTGTCTCTGATCTGTGTGGAGAATTCCTTGGTCTTCATGATGTCTCTTGCCTTTACTACTTAGAGGTTTTGCACTGTTGTTGATTCTGGGGGCTATCAGAAAAGGTGGATATATACTAAAATCATTTGGCACTTATTGCACATAGGTGGATCTTATAGAACTTCTTCTGAAGGTAGAGGTTGGGGTTTAAGGCAAAGGGGATGATTACATATGCAAGTACTACGTTTCACACAGAGATAAAAACACTGTCACCCACCTTTGCCTGTTGGTGGTGGGGGATAACAGTACAAAAAAAAATACAAAAGGTTAATATGGCAATTAAATACAATCAACGCAAATAATATCTGATAAAACACAGCTGAAAACCTGTCAGCCCACACACGCTACACACCTTTAGGGAGGTACTGAGTACACATGACAGGTGTGGTAACAAGCTAACCAGGACCTGATGTGTAGAGAGAACCAAAAGCAAGAAATCAGTCAAAAGGGCAATGAAAATCAGGAAGAATACAGAATGTGAAACAAGCTAAAAGACTAAAATAGGTTGTATTTAAATCTTAAATACACTGCTGTGAAGTTTAGAAATAAAAATAAAAAAGTTGAAATAAGGGTGCTGGGTACTTCTCAGCAGGGTTTCCAGAAAGGCAGCTAATTAAAATGATATTCCTCTAATTATAGAAAAAAATCTTTCTAAAGCCACTGGCATTTTTCACAGTGAGTTAATTTAATATCATAATTGAAAGTGTGTGTGGCCCTAAAAGGTTTCTTACTTCACAGACCACATCACTATCATTAACATTATTACAATAGTAGGTGCCTGCATGCACTGCATGAGGCAGTACAATGGTCTCTATGCACTGCTGGCAGGCCCCAATTACTAAAATCAGTTGTTATTTACATTAAATACTTAAAAGAGAAACTTTTCTTTAAAAACAAAGCAGTATGTGTTAACGGGAAGCACTGATGTGTTGTCAATACAGCAGAAGCTGACAGTGCATGTATAATTGATGCTAGTGTTTATTCAGCATGCAGTAAATTATTCATGCTTAAGCCAGTATCTCACTGAGCTGCAACTGTTGAAGACTAGATGGTGACTCAAAATTGAGAAAATTGCAAGAAAATGGAAAATTTTTCAGATACAGTCTTTTAATATTCTGAATGCTTGCTATCAAGCGACCAGTCAACTGTGCAGCCACATTAGGACCAGCTACGTTTTTGAAAATTACAGCCTATTTTGTATGCATGGTTTGCAAAATTGTATTTTAGGCTGTGCGCATTATTTCATTAATCTCCTTAACCAACCTACATTATACCCACCTTGAGCTGTTTTGTACCCACCTTGACTTCCACTGTGACATTTATGATTTAATCCACTGGAATACTTTTTGAAATGAAGATAGGCAGATTTGGACCAGTTTTTAAAATATCCAGGGTTTTTAGACCGGGACAGTGCAGGTTACGTCATCGTCTTACGCCTCTGCATCGTAATTGTGACATCCAACAGGGTGGGACCGGTCGATGTTTTGGTATTTTAAGAAGGTGCCAGTACGATTTTAAAAGTACAGTATAGGTATTTTTGCTTTCTAAAGTCATTGCAGGAGATATTTGGCTGTTCAAATGTGTTTTGATCTGACTTGTTGAATACTGAGCAAAGTTTGATAGTATTCACACCTGTACAGCAGAGTGAAACAATATTTATTTCAATACTTTACGTTTGAAAACTGCTTTTTTGTGACAGTCTGCGTTGAGTCCGCCTTGAGTACGCGCGGACCTCCACAGAGTGAAGTACAACCGAGTATGTGGGGGCCTTTATGTCAGTGCAGTATTCTCTGAAAAGACAGGGGCTCTTTTGTTTTACTTAATGCGCCTTATAGTCCGGCCTTATATATGACAAAAATTTAAAAATGGACCATTTATTGACAGTGCGCCTAATAAACCAGTGTGCTCTATAGTCGGGAAAATATAGGTACTTCTTTTTTTCTATTTAGAAATATTTCTGTTGCTAAATCCAGTTTTACACTAGCGTTTTAAGCATGATGTTCCACAGGGTTGTTCTTGGAACTATTTTCTTTGCGCTTTATTTGCTTCCCTTCTACCATACTTTAAAATATTTTAGTGGTATCTCTAATCGTTTCTGTGCAGATTATGTAACTCGGTCAATTTTACAAATATTGAGTTAAAATTTAGTGTGATAGTCTGATCAACAATACATATTCTGAGCGCTAACAGATTGCACAAGGTCTTTGATTAAAACTTTGCCATTACCCATTTTTCAGTCAACTGTGTCTGATAGCAAAATGTGGCATTTCCTGTAAGGATTTTATTGATACTTTTCCCAAAATAACCATTAGACATCTACAACTAATTAATTTTTGGAGCTAATTCATTTCAAGAAAGCTGCCACAACTAATTGATATTACCTTACAATAATAACTCTAAATCAGTCAGTTCTCCAGAGATTGAGCTAAAAATTATAGTAATACAAACTGAGTCTATCACAACACATCCTTTGAGTATGAGATCTTGCATAACATTATTTTCTAGGTTTGGCTATAACTCTGTTATTACTTAGGGTGAGAAGATCTTAGTTTAAAACTCTGGCATTAAAGTTGGCTGGCAATAGGCATTGCTTCAAGAAGTGCTATACATGCAGCTACCATAACCTTAATAAGCTGTATGTGTCATTGGATAAATGTAGACTTTCTGGGTTTATTTTATATGTGGATGTAACTCAATATTTTTGTGATGTTTAAATGTTTATAGAAAACAGTTTGCATTTTTATTTCAATGTCTGAAGGATTCATTAATTTTTTTTTTTACCTGGTTGTCAAACATGTGACTCGGCTAAGTCAACAGTAACTTCAGAGAAAGTCTTTAAAGTCTTTGAAATGCAAATGTAAGAGCAACATCTCACACTGAGACATGCTCTTTGTGTTCCTTTATGGAGGAAGTAAACTTGTATTTGATGTGTTAAAGCTGCAGTGCTGTGATAGTGTCACCTCAGACAGCTGTGTATTTACAGAGCAGGCCATAATTTGCCACCTGTCTTTGCGCTTGTCAGGCTGAGAGACATTTGTATTGCTGTCAGGTCCCAGGCTGTCCATCTTCCTCCCTCCTTTTTTGCTTCTGTGAATCCTCATGCAACGCCCGGCAGTGTTCAGTCCAATGTGCCGGCCTCTGACTGAAGTTAAATCAATCAGCCCTTCAGCCTCTTCTCTAAAGGACCATTATCCAGCCCCAGTGGGCCTGTCGGCCTGCCTGTTGTAGGATCTATGACCTGACCCGCTGCTTTAATTCACATGCAAAAGCTTACTAACTCAAGTCTGACAATAAACCAGACAACTAGAAGCCAAGTAGGGTCAAGACTTGACATGTATGCTGTTTAAATCTCAACTAATACCTGCAGAAAGTTTGGAATTAGTTTAAAATAAATGTGAAAGGAAAAACAGATTTAATTTTCACCCAGTAAAGATGGACAATCATGTTTTTGCCCTTCTCTGTGTGCACGTCTATTACCAGAAAATCTCCTGAAACACTGAATGAATTTTAATGAAACTTACGGAAATTAATCATTTGATGGACCTCCACAACTGATTAACGTTTGGAGTCAACCCGATTCAAGATGGCTACCAATAGGCAACTAACCTTTGAAAATAGAAAATGACTATTTCAGCAAAAAGAAATTTTAAACATAACTTAAACTTGGTGGATAGTAGCTAAGACTGATCCCCAACAATGCCAGGTACATACCTGGTAAGTATATGGTAAATACATGGTATGGACCTGACACTTTCTGATCCACACTTGGTAAATACTAGGTACAAACCCAGTTCGAACCCAATAAGTACAATGTGAGTATCAGCTATAACACCTGTAAGTACCAGCTACATACCAAGTATGTACAATGTATGAACCCAGTAGTAGTTTGCAGTAAGTACCAGGATGTACTTACTAGCTATGTACCTGAAAAGTACTGTCCTATATTATGTATTGATATTCTGTTTAATATTACCTTTGTTTAACATGGCTATCCTCTTGTAGCTTTAGTGTTGCTGATGCTGAAAGTAACTGCAAAGCAAACCTTTTTGTCTTAATGAAAGTGTGCTTCACTAAAAACAAGTGAAATTACTGTTATTTGCTGTAAATGTGAAATATTTATAGTGTTCTAAACACTGACTGCTGAACTAGAGACTGAACATTTGTTTACTTTGTTTTGTTTCCACAGATTCCTCAGATCAGTTACGCTTCGACTGCCCCAGAGCTCAGTGACAATACGCGCTATGACTTCTTCTCTCGCGTGGTTCCTCCTGACTCCTACCAGGCTCAGGCCATGCTGGACATTGTCACAGCGATGGGCTGGAACTATGTGTCCACGCTCGCCTCTGAGGGAAACTACGGCGAGAGTGGCGTTGAGGCCTTTGTCCAGATCTCCAGAGAGTCTGGTAGGAACCTGGCAAAAAGAATTATTTATCTTGAGAAATAAGATCTGGTATTTTAGTGTTGAGATGGATTCCATCTTGATGTGAAAAACATTTTTGAATTAAAATGGTTAATGCAGGATGAAGAGACCGTTCTTAAGCTGCTGCTTGATACACCAGCTGCTGTCTACCTCATCATGTGCTGATGAGTGAACAGGAGAGGAGGTCTTGTAATTGACTTTTGATATAATTACTCTAGAAGCTGGCATGGTTCTCTCTTGGGCTGGACACTAAGGTAATCAGACCCGGCTTTCACTGATTAAAATGTTATCACATCCAGACAAGCCCTGACATTAATTAGATTGTAACAAATTAATTCGTTGTCACGAGTATGTCTGACATCAGCAGAGCCTGTATATGTGTGTGTGTGTGTGTGTGTGTTACATTTTGCTTTTTGATATTTTGTGGATAAATCAGGGAGTGTTATTGGTAGTAGCTCTTATTAGGACTTGATTGATGATGCATTATGAAATATTCAAAGCTTTGTCCAAATTAGTTGTCACTTTCTTGTCCTTTTAGCGTCTTTTGCTTGCATTCTTCACACTCACCATCTTCTTCTGCTTGTATTCAAACTGAATTTATTTAGATCAGGGTTAAATTTGACAGCAAAATTTAAATTAGTCTTAGAAGTCTGCTGATATGAGTTTTTCTATAACAGATGCTGATATTTAGAAATCAGAGCAGCCAATGACTGATTTTCTTTCACTTAGTTTAAGAAATGGTAATAAAAATTATTTTAATTACCGGTATTGACATTTATTAAACAAAGATATAAATTTTTTAAATTCTTTTTCTATTCTTTCTTTATTCACCACTCAAAGCTTGTGGCCTTAGCTGAGGGTAGGAGTGTAGACTGACCAGCAAACAGAGTTTTGCCTGTCAGTTCAGCTCCCTCTTCACCACAATGGACTGGTACAGAGTACTGCAGAAGCCGCACCAATCAGCCAATCGATCTTGCGCTCCTCTGTTTCCTCACTCGTGAACAAAACTCCGAGATACACTCCCTTGAGGCAGCACCTCACTCCCAACCCACAACAAAATAAAGGGAAATCCTGGAGGACAATCTGATGCTGTCTGCTAAAGAACTGTTGTAGCTCAGTCTCTCCCGTCTCACCTCCTAAAGCTTAGAACTCCTTCAGAGTGGTTACAGGTGTCTTGGTGGTCTCTTCCACTTTTCTCCTTCTTCACGCTCACAGAGTTTGTGAGGATGGCCTAATCTTGGTAGATTTACAATTGTCCCCTATTCCTTCTATTTCTTGATAATACATCTAATGGAACTTCTGGGGATGTTTAGGGCCTGTGCCAATCTAGGTTGTGATCGGCACAGGAGACGAGGCTGTGAGCGGCGCAGGAGAGGCTGAAAGGATTCGGCTAATTTTGGAGTAGCTCCAGACAAGCTTGATGTGAGCTCAATCGTATTGTCTAGATCAGATAATGTGGATCTGACGTGGGAGAGAATTTCACAAAAATCTGGAATGCAGAGGAGTCCGGGTGTGGAGGTGATTACATTGTCCATGAGTCTTAATGCAGTCCTTTGATGAACAGGATCCGGATGATTGCGGGCTGAGGTAAGGAGTCTCAAGAACTGTGCGGTGATGGCCTGAAGTTCTATGGGGGACATGGCCGCGGTGACCGGTAGCGGTTCGGCCAAACCCACCGGAAAAGCTGTGGTGGAGGGGGTAGGAGCCGCCGTGACTGGAAGAGACGTGGGTACTACCGCGGCCGGCGGAGACATGGAGGCTGCCACTGCTGGTGTCCTCTTTCACCGACGGCGGCCCCCGGACACTGGGGATACGGTTGCTAGCGAGCAGGTTCTGTCCAAGAAACTGAGCGAATGCTCACGCCGAAGTTCGGCCAGAATCTTGACCCTCTCTGCCGGAGAGAGAACAATTCCAACGTCCGAGTCTGCTGAGTTCTCTTGTGGCTGGTTCATACTGTCAGAACGGGTGGGGAAGGAGGCAAACCCAGTGTGCAGACTCACAATTAAAGGAAACTAATTTATTAAAATGAAAAAATAAACAGAAAACAAAAGCTGACGTGGCAGCAGAATTAAACTTAATACAAAATGTGGAACATGAACAGACCTGGAGCAAAAACGAGGACAAGGCATAGATGACGTGGCATGAACTTCTAACAGGAAACTGTGAACCAGCAGGGAATAGAGGAGAAGACCAGGTTTTTAAACACTGAGGGTAATTAGGATAAGTGGACACAGGTGAAATGATAATCAGGGCTGACAGGTGGAGATGGGCGTGGCGGAAAACCGAGGATAACAACTGGGGATAAATGAACACATACATGAGGGACAAAGACAGAATTAAAACTCACAAAAACTAAGGAAAAAAACATAAACACCAACACAACCTAGAAAATAGAGCACAAAGACAAACGGCCCAAATTTCCAAATCCCGACATTTGGAAATCCTTTTATATCCCCTACTTGTACTTTTTAATAATCTTTTCTCTGCGCAGAACATTATAAGGGGTGAATATTTATGCAGTCACTTGTTCGGGCCATGACAAGGTTGCCTGGCATGTGTGGAGGAATGTGCCAGACAGTGAACGTTCAGACTCAGATCTTGTACAAGCAGAGATGCATACTGGACGCGACTCCCATGAGTCGCGGGCCAGCTGTGGACCCTAGAACTCACTGGTGGGATGGAATTGACCTTGGAGAACTTATTAGCTTTGCTCGGCAGGAATGACCACATTAATTTGGCTGATTTGAATCACCCTTAAATCACCATTGGGATGTACCAGTGAGACAGGAAATTAACGCCGTCAGCCTGACCTAAACAATTCTGCTATCTGAATCTGACTTCACTTGAGATAAGTAAATAAAATAAAAACTTAACATTCCTTAAAGGCATGTATTTCATGTGCTATTGTGAGACTCTCAGCCTGTATCACATCAAATGTTAGCTCAATATTTGTAAAATTAACTGAATCATAGCCATTTTGAGTTTCGAAGATGTACATCACTAATTATTTCCTGAAAGTTTCATTATAATCTGTTTAGTGGTTCATAGGCCTGTCGCAATAAATGAAAAATCAATTAATCGCACGATAAAAAAAATGAGGTTGATAAGTTTCATTAATCTGCGTTATCGTTCCTTTGTTTCTCTGTCTCTTTCTATTGAAGACACTGGAGGACAAAAGGCTCAATTCTGGTGCTCTTCACTGACCCCCTCCCTTTCTCTTAGCGTAAAGGGGGCGTGGCCTATCACGTCAGTTAGCCAGCTGAGGCGCCTTGGCTTGTACCTCTTTAGCATTAACCCCCGCTAGGAGTTAGCTAAAGAAATGCTGTTTGATATTGGGGGGAAAAAATTAAATGGAATTGGTTTCAAGGTTGAAGTAACAGCAGCGGTGTGGGAGCACTTCTGAATAAAACTAAATGACACCAGTTATTCTATCTCCCTTTGGTAGCTGGTGGCGAGAATAACTGGTTGAAATCTATGCGCACCGCAGATGTTTCTAAAGCGTAGGTGGCTGTGTTGATACCTGATGAAAATATTGCTAACGTAACAAAACTGTTCGCAAAAAGTTAATCAGACATCATATCTGGCAAATAAATTTCTGTTTTCGCGGGCTACACTGACGTGCCGAAGAGTTGATATTCACAGAGAAGCATTCAGAGCAAAGAATCACAAAGAACAGAGTCGTTCACACGACCAGATTGACTTGTGACACATCTCCCACATATATTGAATCAAACTGCTGGCATGCAGCTATAGCAGTAATGTTAACTGAAAGTGGACAATATCTGAATACACACTTCTGAATTAAAAAAAAAAAATCAATTTCACAATGGAGTGTCATTCCTCCTATGCTGTAAATCAAAACAGATGTCTTTAAGCAACAAGTCCTCCCATTTTGTAATTTCCTGAATGTAAATAAAAATCCACAAATTATTCAAGATGACCGCTTTTTTAAGCATCTTGTTAAGAACACCTGTGGACTACAGAGTGCATTGAGTTTCTTTTTTTTCTGTGCATGTCACATTTTTAACCCGTAGTTGGTTGTGGCAGATGGGTGCTGGCTCTGAGCCAGGTTCAGCTGGCGGTTTCTTCCTGTTAAAAGGGAGGTTTTTTTTAAACTGTCATTACATGCATGCTCAATGAGGGATTACTGCAAGTCAATGACTCTATGCAATTTGTTTTGCTTTGAATTGGTGCTATATCAATAAAGAAACTGAATTAATTTGAGATGGCTGTGTCCTCTACATCAATCTGCACCTACACTGTTAACTGAATAACTGTATCAGAAAAGTTGTTGGTTGGGCTCTATCCAAATCCCATAAAACAAGTGCAAATATGAAAACCATGGAAATAATTCAGACACTTTACTGAGTTCTGCATGACTCCTGCAGGGACAACCCAGAGAGCTGCCCATCGTGCACAACGATTAGTACGTAAAAAATACCGTTTAATAGCGCGTCTTTCAATGGCAACTGATCTGTGTACATAGCTAGATGATTTACCATATCTGCAGTTCATGAATTATGCTTACATTTCTGCAGAAAATAACTGTGGAACTGTATTTAGCACATCCAAGCTAGAATAAGTAGTGATAATCGGGGTCCGCATGCAGATGTTTCTAAACGTTAGGTGGCTATGTTGTTGCCTGTTCAAAACCCTGCTAACATCATAAATGGTTTGGTAATTTTTTTTAATCATTCAAACAAAGCTTTGCTTATGTAAGGGGAACCCTGTAATTGCACCTTCACACTACTAAAGACATCTCGCCGCAGACTCATCACAGAAATTAGAAGGCTGTGGGATTTATGGTTACTTACATTACAATCAGTTTCACTGTAAGGATGTGTGGTGTAAAGTACGCGCTCTGCTTTTGTTTAAAGCATGGGAAGAACGTATAACCGTCACTGGCAAACCTATTAAATATGCCAAACGCTGACAGCAAGTATTTTTCTATTCCATAAAATAAACTCCCAAAAAATATTACCTAGATTCGAACTGGTGCCAGCATCAACTACAAGTAGAACTGTTACAGCCTTGACCACTAGACTATCATAGCAATGGCACTCACACCATCCCTGAGTTAGGATTTGGGTTTTTGTATTCAGTTTGTTGTCGTCGTGTTTCAGTTTGAGTTTATTGTTTATTTTATTCAGTTATCTTGTTTGTTTGTTCTTTGTGTCTTTGTTCCCTGTGCCTCAGCCATCATTCACTTCTCCTCAGTCTATGGTCGTATTTAGACCTGACACATTTAGTCCGCTTTAATCGAAGCAGAGTTCGTTTCCAGCGTTGGTCCGGACTTTTTGTGCAGGTGTGAATACAGTCATGCGAACTCTGGTGCGGATCAAACAACTGGACCGAGACCCGCTTTTTGAGGTGGTCTCGGTCCGCTTCCAAACGAACTCTGGTGCAGTTCACTTCTGGTGTGAATACAGACCAGACTTGAACCGAACTAACTACGTAAAGCATTTGCCGATGCCGTTCCAAAATTAGAAGTAAAACGTCATTAAACCGACGTTGAATGAGCTGCTCTCAAATTTCAAAATGGTACTGTAATTGTACCAACAGAACGAATGTGCACATAACGAACACAGCATGCAGGACTTCCATCTTTATTTCCAGGTCTGTGCTCAGTGCTCCAACCGCTGCCCCCGTCTTTCTGTCCAATAGGAGCAATGACCGTCACCCACGTGGCTTTGTTTATAAATTATAGTCCGCTTACAAAAAAGCACAATGTGAATGCAAACCACACCAAATGAAAATAATAAAGTCCACTTTTGGTCCGGACCAAACAAGCTGACCAAAGGACCTTCCTGGTGTGAATACACCCCATCTCTTTTCTGCCTGCCATGTCCATCTACACCTGTCCCAAGCCTTGCAATCTTCTCACCTGCGCCCACCTTCCCTAATTGCCTCCTGCTTTTAAAACCCGGTCATCTCCTCCACTTATTGGCTGGTTCATTGTCTATTGTTCATTGTCTCTGGTAAGTCTATGGTTATTGTCTCTAGTCTCATGTTGCCTATTTCCTTTGCCTTGCCTTGCCGTTTTGTTTTTGTATTTTTGGTGCCACGATTTTTGGATTTTTTTGTTTGTTTAAAGAATAAATTTTTGTTTGAAGAAGTCTGCACTCTGGGTTCACCTTCTCCACCCCTGGCCTTGACACCCTGCCTGTTATCAGTTCGATATTAACAGACCACTTTTGAGAACAGTCTTAGATCAACTGGTGACAGTCAGTTTGAAACAGTTACGAGAACATTTTGACGCAACTTGGATGTAAAAGGGTACGGGCTGTATTATGGCCACTTCATGAAAAGAATAAAGACGAACTTTGAAGTAAAAGGACGAGAAAAAAATATCAATAGGTGAAGATGAAACTGGCGCAAAAACCTGCGGTAGCAATGCCTGCTGTAAATGAGATAGGAACTTAGGTATTAAAGGAATTCTTTTCACATAATCCTGTGGAAACACGTTTAATCAGCAAAGGAGCTATCCCGACATATCACTAACTGTGAACAGAGCAGTTTAAGCTTCTCATCCTTTCTTTAAATTATTCCCACTTTAATTTCTGGAGTTTTTAAATTTCGAGTTGAGGTTCTTTTCTGTCACCATTTTCTTGTTATTAAATTCTAAGTTCTCACTTTTCCTTAACTTTGTCATTCTGACACAGACACAAAATAAAGCCTCTACAAAGGTAGTTTTTTTAGTTTTCTAAGAGACCCCAAAACTCCATCCTGTAGGGTGAACAAGTGACATAAACGGTGGTTTGAAAAAAACTTGATTTTTATTGCTATTGTTTCAGTCAGTGTGTAATTTAAATATATCATATGAGGGAGATATGAGAAATAAAAAAACCCAGTCGTTCTTCTAAAACCTTTTATTTTATTTGCCATGGTTCAACATTTATATTGGCTTTCAGGGATTAAGTAGTGCTTTGGGATTGGTTTTATGGCAACTAGAGATCTATTTCGATCTTCCTTCGATGATTTTCAAACTCTCAAACAGCACATAAAACCAGTACAAGTTCTGTGTAATTTACAAGCTCTGTGTCAGCGGTTTTTCAAATATTATTTCACAAAAAGCAACATACAATATTAAAGCAATAAAACGTCTTTCTAGTGAGGTATTCATGAGATCTTTATGGATAACTTACGGAATCAGATCGTATTTTGCAAAGATTTGTAGTTCTTGAAGTTGAACTTGCACTGTTTATTTCCTGGTGCAGTAAAGGGGTACTAAAAAGCCACACCCACAAAAACATCTTCCTGCCACCACCAGTTATTCTCGCAACAAATATTCTATCACATCGGTATGATGCATTTGTGCTTCTGTCGCCGTGTGCTTTTGTTAGTTTGCACTTTTTGTTTTGTTTAAAACTGTCAGCTCTGTTCGTCTTCTCTATAAAAAACTAACTATTACTTTTTGAAGGGCAGTTTAGTTTACAGACTTAATAAACCGTACTGGTTTGGTTGAATGTAGGTTTTATTTCCATTTTTTTTTTAGTCAGTCCCTCCAGGATTTGGCGGGCATTTTTTGTGATTGTTGCGGGCTAAAATGCCTGATTTCGCGGGGCATTTTCCTAAAAGTTGCGATGAAAAGATTTTTTTTTTTTTTACTAAAATCAATAAAAAACCATAACTTTTAATATATAAACCAAAAATACTAGTTTTGTAAGATAATTGCCAACAAACATTGACATTATCAAAAGGTGCTTTATTTGAGAACTTTGATAGCTTATAAACTGACATTCATGACCATTTCTGGATTGTCCCTCATCTGCAGCTCTCCTCACATGTTTTGCAGACACAAAGTGTTTGTCGATGGATGACTTGTGTTTATGTTCGATGATTACACTGCAGGACGTGCAAAACAGCTTCCCCCCACTCTCGTGCAGCTGAGTAGGAAACTGGTTTGCGACCGCAGTGAAGTTAGTTAAGTTGGATATTGGATATTCGCGGTCTGCGGAGTTAGCAGCGTCTAGCTCACGGCTGACCCGAAACAGGAACGCTAATGTTGGCCAGCCATTCTCTGCCGGCCCCTTCTCTCACACGCGGCGGTTCACTTAGGGACGGTTAAGTCAGCCGTGAGCTAGACACGCTAACTCCGCGGACCGCGAATACGAATATCCAACATCCAACTTAAAACTAACTTCCCTGCGGTGTTTTGCTGAAATCTGTGTGGGTAAATGTGAAGCATTAGCGCACATTTTGGCTTCGGTTGCTGCTCCTGCACGCTCCTGGCGTTCTGATGTTAACAGGATGTGACATCACATCTCTTCTTTGTGAGTTATTTGGGCTTATTCTGGTTAAAGTTGCGGTGTTTTGGGCAAAGTTGCACAAAGTTGCGATTTTGCGTTAATAGTTGCGATCGCAACATCGCGAAATCCTGGAGGGTCTGTTTAGTTTTTATTCAAGTGCATTTTTTGTTAACGGAGACAGAGAGTCCAATTTTATTTTTGTTTTTGGTTGTTTTGTGTATTTTGTATTTCAGTTCCAGTGTTAAATGTTCTTTTGAAAGTAAGGTTTAATTATCTTTGAGAGGATGTACTTGCACTATTATGTTATTATCATTACGTTAGTTTAAAACAGCCTTCAAACGATATTATCATTTATCGCAATAATGTCTGAGACAATTAATTGTCCAGCAAAATTTGTTATCGTGACAGGCCTACTGGTTCACAATGCTTTGCCAACAGACAGACACATGAACACATTCACACAGAGAGAGGCTGCAGTAATAATTACACTGGAATGAGTGAGTGTAATGACAATTGTATTATCACTTGTATTTGGACTAGATAATAGATTTTATTTGGTGATATTCAAAAGCACAAGGCTTCAACTAAGCTGGGCTAATGGCTGGGCCAGTTTTTTTTTTTTTGTATTTTGTCAGGCTTAAGAATGCTACATTAGCTAATATTAATATTACTAATATTGTTTAGTTTGTCTCTGTTTTTTTATTACACAAATGTATGTTTATTATATTTGTTAGCTAATGTAGTGTTCTTTCACACTGGTATGCATTTTTGAGAAAGTTGATTATAAGCCTGAAAAACAATAAAAACCTGGCACTTGTTTGGCTAGCCATTAGCCTAGTGTGGACAAAGACTTTCACCTCTTTCTCTATACTCTGTGCTCAGTGACTGATGTCACAGCTGATAAGGTACTATAACTATTGATACTTATTAGACAAATTGTCACTTGAAATATGACTTGATTATTCTCATTAAAATATAAGGCCTAAGTAGATTAGTTTATATATCTTTTCACAGAGATCACGGATCTTGAATTTCTTTAGCTCATCACTTTATCCACTCAGTAACTTTTTAAATCAACAATATTTTACTTTGCTTAGGTAAGAAGTCTTTGATATGCTTTCATAAAGTCATACACACTTTTCAGTAGCACTCACACCTTGAAACGAAGAAAAACTTGTAAAAGCAAACCCTCCCTGTGCTTCCATTACAAATGACAGATGCACTTTTCATGTTGTAATCCTTTTCATCCCAGGGTGAGCTGACTGCACTCACGGGTACCTGAAGTGCTTTTTTCTACTGCAGCAAACAATCGCCAAGCAGTTACTTGTTCACAAAATCAACACAAAGGACAGCTGGTGTTTTTCTTCACTTTACAGCCAAACCAATCTGTTTTATGGAAGACTTTTAACATAAAAAGTGCTTTCACTTTACTCAATGTACAGCAGCTCCAGAAAATACTCATACCTTCTTTACATTTTGGCGGTTTTGTTGTGTTGCGGCCTAATGTTACAGTTATTATTACCCCCTACCAAATAATGTTTTTGCTTGTGTTTGTGTGCCCATAGGCACACCCAGCTAAACCACTTTATCAAAGATTCAAATGGCTACAATTCAGCCAGTTGTGCACATAATGGGCTAGAATTTGGTGTGGTAGTAGTCATTCTCAAGACATACTCTGAGCCCTAACTGATTGTACAAGATCTGTTTTGAAAACTTTGCTATTACCTATTGGAGTCAGCCTTGCCTGTCTGTTAGCAAAATATCTCATGAACCACTGGATGGATTTTAATGAAACTCTTATAAAGTAATCATTTGATATGCATCTATAACTGGTTAACTTTTAGAGTCAGTCCAACTCAAGATGGCCACTCCAGCTTATCAACATTTGCCAACACAAAAATGGCTATAAATATATATATAAAATATATAAAATTTCATTTGGTAGTAGTTGAGAGGCGATCACAACACATACTCTGAGAGTGACATCTCAGGATATCTCATGTGATTGTTGAATGTTATTTTCAAGGTCAGACTGAAACAGGTACACCCTGTCTTTTTTCAACATAAGATGGTCTTAATCACAAAAAAACGTGTTTTCATTTTGTCATCATGGGGTACTGAATACAAACTAATGACCAAAAATGAAAAGAAATGATTGTAGAATCAGGCTTAAACATCAGATTTAAAAAAGTGAAGAAGGTTTAAAACTTTGTGAGGCCGCTGTAAACTCAGTGGAAATGTTGACATCACGGAAGTAAAATATATCAATTTCAACATGTTATTACAGCAGTGTTGATGTTTTTTTAGTATAAAACTCCTTTTACTTGTATTGAATATTTGTCTGAACTCTAATATGCCTCTTGTTATCATTTGTTCCTTCTTCCAATCAACAAATTGATAAAATTAGTTTTTTTTTACAGGAGAAACAGAACTTTCTCTACAGATAACTATAAACAATAATTAGATCTTCCATCTACTGCATGTTTTATCACTGCTGGCTTATCAGTACCAACATGTTTACCTGGGTCCCGACTCTGTGGTAGTAATGTGTGTGGAGATGGCAGCAGCAGCAGTCATCATGAAGAATGGCTGAGATCAAAGGTTTTCACGACATCAGATTAATAACTGGATTGTGTGCAAACAGCATCTGTGGCTTCTCTGCTGCTGCTGTTACATCTGAGCACAAACATGCTGCTGCGCATAAAAATATCTTCATCACAAGTCTTTATTGCATATTTTTGACAAGTTATCCCTGTAGAACTGTGCTTTATTTTAACAGCTTGAGTTTGGTAAAGCAAGCCAACTATAAAGACATAATTTATATTACTTAATTAGAGGCCTAGCATTTCCTAAAGGAATGCATATCACCCACTGCTTTTTAGGCCAGAATTTTAGATTGCCAATGTTTCTCAGCATACATTAATGTTAAAGTTGTTTTGTGAGACGCAATATCACAACAACTGTTTTTTCCCCAGAGTGTGTGTTGTGATTAACTCTCAGTTGCAAACACATTACATTTTAACAAAATATTTGTGAAATTGAGTAAATTATATACATTTTTGTGTTTTATAAGGTCAGCAGACTGTGGTGGCATCTTGAATTGTTAAAAAGTTAAAACAGTTGTAAAGGTAAATCCAATGATTATTTTAACACATACACAAAGACATGAGCAAAAGCATTATCGCTCCACCTTCGCTTTTCAGTGATGGGCAATGATAATCTCACACTTTATCCCAACTCCAAACTATCAGATTCATGTTCATTTTCAAGTTTACACAAACAAAAAAATGTCCTGGTGAGTTGGTGAAGAAAAGGTTACATGATATAATAAACACACAAATACAGACAATGATACACACATTTGACACCTAAAGATATGGAAATGTGCTTAGCTATCAGAAGAAATATTGACAGAATTGTTACAGATATACATGTTCTGGGAGTTTGTGTGGTGAACAGAGAAGGTGTGCTTGTGAGTGTTTTAAGGGTAAAACACACGTGCCAAAAATTACGTCTTGATCATTTTCATATATGACCCCAATTATGGCTGGCTGCCGACCGATGCTCTCTGCCACTGTTTGTCTCTCAAAACTGTTCAATTTTGAAAAGTCCACATTCCTGAAATAATACATTTTTTTATGTACTACTCAGTGCCTGCTTGGACATCTGGGTTCCCATAGCTTTTATTTTTGACAGTACTTTTGTTTATTTCTAGAGCTGTTTCTATTTCATATCAAAAGTATATAAATAGGTTTAGGAAAAATTTGAGGTTGAGAAATGTCTGGAGATAAATGGCCCAAAGTCTTGTCATAAAAACAAAGCCATACAATATATGATCTGGTGATCCATTTTTAAGGCTTGAAATGCACCAATACCACATTTACTTACATTACTTAAAGTGTAAAGTGGTATTGGTTCTGTGGTGTCAGAACACTTTTATAAGTATGAGTTCACACCTAGTATTGGACTGATATCCATCAGAGCATCTCTGATTTCTTCTTGTGTAATGATCTAAGACAGTCTGGAAGAGTATCACCTCCTTTAGTAAAACATGCTGTCATGCCACTGTCTCCTGTAATCTCTCTGTGGGACAGCTGCATTGTTTTTATTCATTCAAGAAAAACATTCAATGTAAAATTATCAACACTACTTATAGGTTATATTGATATGTAATTATAGCTATAGCAGCTAAGAAGTAGCTTCTGTAATCTAAATAATGATTAAATAATTATCCTTTTTTAAATATCACAGCTTGAGCGCTATCATTATTACATACAAGATACCTCACAACCATAGAATAAAAGTATACATATTTCTGAAACAAATTATTTTAGTTTCATTGACTATTTTTTTCTCTTGAATTAATTTATTGCAGTAGTTTGTTTCACTGCTGATGTTGATTCTTCAAGTCTTACAGAGTGGATAGCATTAATTTATGCAATCGTTTTTGCTTCTTGAAACTATTCTATTGTTGTTTCAGCTGCTCCCTTCTTCAGGGGTTACCACAGTGAGCAAACTAGCAAGGAATTTTGCAGCTGTTTTACAACCTGGTCTTGAACCCACAACCTTAGGATTACAAGACTGCAGCCCTCTGTTAAGACTATTCTGTTAAAACTGATATTGTAAAACATTGAAATGAAGCCTAGGCGTAAATTCAGACTGGAAGACCTGCTTCAGCCTCACCTGCATCTAATCGCTGCAGCCTAGGCAGCCTATCAGCATCAGACCGCGCCTCCATCTCAGCCCATCAGTGTCCGACTGTGCCTCCAGCTTATCCAATCAGTGAGCAAGCCTTCGTTTAAAAGGACTTCCATCATGGCCCCATCCGTTCACCGGCCGAACTTCAGCCCACCTCCACCCCTTCTCCACCCCTAGTTTCCCAGCTCCCTCAAGCTTCCTTCCCCTCTTCGACCTCCACCACCAGTGTCCGGCCCGGGGAAGACGCCTCTTATGCTCAACCTGAGCTTCTCCTCGAAGCGCATTGCTATTGTCGGCACTCGCGTCTTCCGCAGAGGTCCGAGCGCCAAATATCTCATGTCATTCATGTCAAATAAAACCATTTAATTGCAGCTTCTCTTTGTCGTGAGTCTCTCCAGGTTGAATTAGTATTTAAATGGCCACAAGATATCAGTTAATAATTTGACCCTACCCACTTACTGTATTATTATTGACTGATTTATGGTTGTGTGAAAAAGAAGATTGTTGTATGTACAGATTTCCTATTCACAATCAAGTAAATATTCAGTTAGGAACAAATGTTTTAGACATATTTCTGATCCTAGGCCAGTGTGCTGAAAAATAAAATCTCTGATTGTTTTTTGCTGGGACAAATATCCAGTTTTGTCAGAAAAGGTACACACACTTACTGTGTAAAATATAATCAAAGACTGATATAACACAGAGTAACAAAATTTGTTGACTTTCTCAGGAAGTTGTTAGACCAACCAGCCTGACTTCATGAGACCTGAGTGATCAGTTGTTCAACTGTAGGTTACAGAAGTGTGTATAACATTCATCTTTACTAGACACACTGTTTCACTTTAATACTGTTGAAGGCAAAGAAACAAAACCAACAGAAAAAGGATGAAGCAAATAGGCAAGTACAGAGGGAGAAGATTAGGTTTGACAAAAGACAAGATACAGAATACAAACCTATGAGACAAAATTCAGACAGGAAGACATCAGAGAATGAAAATAAAAGCAAATGAATTTTCTCTGGTAAAATTATGTATTAAAAAAGGCTAATTTAGGCTTAATGTGTCACCTCAAACACATGGAGGTGCTAGAAATCAAAACGCCAAAAATCAAAAAACCAAAAAACCAAAACTCAAATTCTATTGGAGAACAACTCTGTGCACTCAGCCGTATGGTGGATTTAAATGAGAAAGTGTTAGAAAAGGTTGCAGGTTTTGTTAAACGTAGGGTGAAAAATTAGCTAGTTATCAAACAGTAGCGAAAAACTAAAATTAACAAAACAGAAATAAGTCAAAATTAGCAAAGCAAAACCTAAATGTTAAAACTACCGAAACGTAGCTAAAAGCTAAGACCAGTTAAACAGTAACTAAAAGCTAAGATGATCAGAAATGTAGCTAAAAGCAACAGTGCTAAAGAGGATTTTAAGGAACACAGTTTATTCAGGATTTGAAGAAATCTCAATGTATTTCTGGGAGAAAAAAAATTGTAAATAAATGTAAATAATTCAAAAAAGTATAATAGTTTCAAATGTTAAAAATCATAGCCATAATGTCCTGAACAATCTGAACATTACCATACCTGAATGGCATGAAGTATAATTAGAAGCCAATATATGTACAGAAGAAACTATAAACAGGATAACAACTGTGTAAATGCTGACTCGGGATTCACACAGTCAGGAGAAAAAACAGAACTTTGAGAGAGAATGTTGGTAACTTTTAAACACAGAGGAAGTGAAAGATTAAATGGGGTAGTAAACAAAGCTGAGGACCTCAGTGATGCTGAGGAGATCTCTGAGCTGAAGTGTTACAGTGTGTTACTGAGGTGTGTAACCTGAGGACCGCACCCTTGATGCCTGTCTCCATGACAACAGCTGCAGCGCTGACTTTGTGACAGACAAATAAATCTCTGTGATTTTCTCCTGAGTTTCAGGTACTAAAAGTACAGAACAGATTACACCAAAAACAGTTTTTTTTATTTAGAAGAAAACAGACAAAAGAAAAATGACACTACTTCTGTGGGTTCAAGCCAACTCAGATGGTTCTGTCACCTTTATGTTATCCTTGACTGATGCTGCTGGGATCAGGACTCTGGGAGGACTGACTCTTTGTCGCAGGACTTCTTTTGTTGTGACTGAAAACATTTCTGTGACTCTTGACTGCTCTGCCTGGATGTATGGGTGTCAGTTATAGGAGAGGAAATGAGGGATGTTTTTTTCCAAATAAGAATAAAAAAAAGATTTAATTGCTTTGTGGTATGTTTGTTTTGAAGTATTTTATATTAGACTTTAGGAAAAGATTTGTGTAGTTATTTTTAAAAATAAAAATGGTGACATTTGTTACTTATAGGAAAAATTACACTTTATTTCAAAATGCATCAATTTGGAATCTCATGATGTTAAAGTTCTTAGTCCAGAGACAGACTGAGTAAAACTTCCTTTTTGTTATTTGTGTTCGTTGGAAGTAATTTATCACCTTAGTCAAGATTACATCATATATTTTGCAGATCAAATTTGCAAAATAAATGCTAGATATCATGGCGAGGGGAGTCAGAGGTGAACCCAAAACGCAAAATCATCTCTTAAAAGAAACTAACTTATTAACTTAAACAAAAGATAAAACAAAAGGGCTGACGTGGCAGCAAAATCAGACTATGACAAAAATACAAAATGACGAGGCGAGGAAGAACGAGAACCAGAACATGAACCAGACAGCAACAACAAACAATGAACCGACAGGGAAGTGGAGAAGCTGACCAGGTTTTAAAGTAGAGGGTAAATATGGGAAGTGGGCACAGGTGAGTGAATATGATTACTAACAGGTGTAGATGGGCATGGCAGACAGACAGGGGCAGACTGAGGGGAAGTGAATGATGAAACAGAATAATTCACAGACAAGAAAAACAACAAAATAAATCAAGACAAAACAAAACCCTAATCCTTACACAGCCCTTCTCTCACGGGACGGCTCCCGACATCCCAAAAGAAAAGCAAAAAACCTAACATGGGAGGGGGGTGGGGGAAAAGACCAAACACAGGATGGAGGGCAAGAACAAAAAACGAACAAAGAGCAAAAAACAAAACCGACCCAGCAAAAGGCTAAGGGAAAACAAGGAACAAAACAGGAAATCAAAAAAACCTCGAGTATACCCCAGGCATTGTCCACTACAAGATCTGAGTTTCAGCGGGCGCCACCCTAGGCGAGGCAAGAGTTCCAGTGGGCGGGTGTAATCCTTACACTAGAATAATTTTTTTGTTAAATCTGTTAAAAATTCATCATAATAATAAATCAAGCTCATGAGCTATGTTTTTTATTAGTGTTTTTTATTAGTGTAGAACTGAATGCAGATCTTTCACTACATTCAGCCAGGATGAATTTCTGCAGTTAAGCACACACATCAGCTGAAAAGTGGTGTTTTGTTTGGGTCTTACTTATTGTCTAAAAACATGAAAGAATACTGATACACAGCTCAAAATTAAAGCTGTATAGAATTTCACAATGACTATTTTTGTTTCCTCTGTTCATTCAGTTGTTGAAACACACTTAACCTCAGTCTGTCAGAGGACATGTCGGATCAAGGTCAACTGACATCTTGGACTCATGAGTCCTAATTCAGTATGATGATTTTGATCTTTAACCTGAGTGAGTCAGTAACTGACCAGCTCTAGTGGACAGTAGGTGTTCTGATTAAAAAAATGCACCCTGACTGGAAACACACTGTTAAGAAACAACTTTGTGTGTCACTACAAGGTTCAGATGTTTTAAAAAAAAGAAAAAAGACAAAATTTAACTAGACATATTCGAAAAATCACTGCCTATTCCTAAAACACACAACTAATTCATGATAATGTAGTCAAAGTTTAAATGCAGATCTTGTACGATCAGTAAGTGCTCAGAGTATATGTTACGGATTAATCTCAGCTACTACCATAACATATTTTAGCTCATTATTTGTGAAACTGACTGAATTATAGCAAATTTTATTTTTGTTTTCTAAGGTCAGTTGATTGTGATTGCCATCTTGATTCAGGTTGATTCCAAAAGATAACAAGGTTTAGGTGTCCATTAAATAATTATTTCCTGAAAGTTTCATTAAAATTGATTCAGAGGTTCAGAATATATTTTGCTAACAGACAGACACAAGATTACACTCACAGATAAGGGCAAAACCATTATTACTCTGCCTTTGTCTTTGGAGGTGGGTGATAAAAACAAGTTCTTGCAGCGCGCCGACCAGGTTTTTTGGGGTGTTGTTTGGACTATGAACCTGGGCAGGCGGAGAGCTGACGTGCCACACTTCTCTGTAACATTTTGAACCAAGCCAGCTGGTAATTGACAACATAACTTCACTGACAGCAAAGCTTGTGACCTCATTGGCAGAGAGAAAACTCTCACTGAATATAAATCTATTAGTGTAAATGAAAATTTTATTTATTTTGTATTTTTTTCTGAAACTTTCAATCTAAATTGTAACCTTAATGATTGATAGCAATTATAGGGAATATTAAAATGTTTTTAATGTTTTTGGGTGGCAGTGACTCAGGAGGTAGGGGTTTGTCCTGTGACTGAGGGTTGCCGGTTCCAGTCTCCACTCCATTTATCTTAGTCGTTGTGTCCTTGCACAATGCAAAGGGAACTGAAGGGATTGGGACTGAACAGCTGTGTAGCCTTAAGAAAACCACTAATCAGCGAGGCTAACCGGAATAAAAAGGCTTCAATTTGCTAGGGAGCATAAAGATTGGACTCTGGAGCAAGGGAAGAAGGTCATGTGGTCTGATGAGTCCAGATTTACCCTGTTCCAGAGTGATGGGCGCATCAGGGTAAGAAGACAAGCAGATGAAATGTTGCACCCATCATGCCTAGTGCCTACTGTACAAGCCTGTGGGGGCAGTGCTATGATCTTGGGTTGCTGCAGTTGTTCAGGTTGAGGTTCAGCAACAGTATGTGCTCAAAGGTCAGCTGACTACCTGAATATACTGAATGACCAGGTTATTCCATCAATCGATTTTTTCTTCCCTGATGGCATTGGCATATTCCAAGATGACAATGCCAGGATTCATCTGACCTGAATTGTGAAATTCGAGCCAGAATTGTGAATTGTGAATTGTGAGTGGTTCACGGAGCATGAGACATCATTTTCACACATGGATATGCCACCACAGAGTCCAGACCTCAACCCCACTGAGAATCTTTGGGATATGCTGGAGAAGGCTTTGCTCAGTGGTCAGACTCTACCATCATCAATGTAAGATTTTGGTAAAACATTAATGCAACACTGGATGGAAATACATTTTATGACATTGCAGAATCTTATTGAAACAATGCCACAGAATATGCGTGCCATAATCAAAGCTAAAGGCGGTCCAATGAAATATTAGAGTGCGTAACCTTTTCTCTTTTTTTGGGTGGAGACAACAACAGAAGCATCAGATTTGAAACAAAGAAAACCTGCTATAACATGTCCTCAAGTCTTTTTTCAATCTTTAAATGAAGGCTACCTCTTTTAAAGAGAAGCTCACTCTGATGACTTTTCTGGGATATAAAAAGGTTAATAACTACCTCATTAAAGATTTGTTAGCTACACTTGCTGTTAGCCAGTCCTTTCGCTGAAACCAGGTCACAGAAAAACTTCGGTTTTGACACTTTTCCTTTTTTGAATATCCTTTGGTCTATCTGCCCCCAATCTCTTTGTAAAGACCAGTAGAGTTAATTCTGTTTATAACAATTTCGTTTATAAATAACATTCTGTTCATAATGTTTATGGACAGAATTTATAGGCGCAGCCAAGGTGTTGAGGGGATCTGTTTTGGTGACCTTAGGATTGCGTCTCTGCTTTTTGCAGTTGATGTGGTCCTATTGGCTTCATCAGACCGTGATCTACAGCTTTTCCTGGAGCAGTTCACAGCCGAGTGCGAAGCGGCTGGGATAAGGATCAGTGCCTCCAAATCCGAGGACATGGTCTTGAGCCCGAAAAGGGTAGAGTGCCTTCTCCGGGTCGGGGAAGATGTCCTGCCCCAAGTGGAGGAGTTTAAGTATCTCAGGGTCTTGTTCACGAATGAGGGAAAAATGGAGTGGGAGATCGATAGGCAGATTGGTGCAGTGTCTGCAGTGAAGCGGGCGCTGTACTGGTCTGTCGTGGTGAAAAGAGAGCTGAGTCAAAAAGCGAAGCACTCGATTGATGATCTACGTTCCTACCCTCATCTATGGTCATGAGCTTTGGGTAGTGACCGAAAGAATGAAATCGTGAATACAAGTGGCTGAAATGAGTTTTCTCCGCAGGGTGTCTGGGCTCCCCCTTAGAGATAGGATGAGAAGCTCGGTCACCTGGAGGGACTTAGAGTAGATCCCCTGCTTCTCCATGTGGAGAGGAGCCAGTTGAGGTGGCTCGGGCATTTGATTAGGATACCTCCTGGACACGTCCCAGGTGAAACCCAGGACAAACTGGAGGGACTATGTTTCTTGGCTGGTCAGGGAACACTTGGGATTCCCCCAGAGGAGCTGGCCCAAGTGGCTGGGGAGAGGGAAGTCTGGGTCTCCCTGCTTAGTCTGCTACCCCCACAACCCGACCCCGGATAAGCAGAAGAAGATGGATGGATGGATGGATGGAGTGTGAAATTAAATAATCCACCTCGTTTATGTTTATCTTGCACACCATCGTGCTTACTCAGTCTATGCCAAACCACACCCACGTACACTTGCGCTTGATTGTACTTCTATTTGTACGTCCACTCTCATTGGCTATAGCCTGTGGCCTTGGGCTGAGCCTGGGCTGAACTAAATTAGCCAACATAAGCAGCAAACCAAAGGGACGGGACAAGACGTCTGTCAATCATTCTGTACCACGAAAGACATTAAATGGACGGTGCTGTGAAAAGTTATCCCTTTGGAAAGACTCTGGGATTTTCTTGAGACTGTTTGGCACCAGTTTTGTTGTAAATTTCACAAAATGTGATATGTTTTACAATATTTTTAATTTGTGTTCATTACGTATTTTAACATTTTTACTGTAAATATGTGGGAGGGCTTAACCCTACTAGCCTACTTATACCAGCCATCCCTGACTCAAAGTATGTTTTGCCAAAGACTTTAAGCTACTACCACATAGATTTTTATAACAAAATCTGTGTCAATAGCCATTCTCATGTTTACTTAGGTAACTTAGCTGTGCAGACCATCTTGAAATAAAATGACTCTGTCAGATGGGGGGAAGATGGAGGCGAACCCAGAGCGCAGACTCATAGTTTAAAAGGAAACTAATTTATTCACTATAATAAACTGACAAAACAAAGGGCTGACGAGGCAGCAGAACTAATAATAACAAAAATCCAAAATCCAAAACAAGAGGCAAGGCAAGGCATAACAAAACGTGACAACTGTGGACAAAGCGGAACAAGCAGACAAAGTGGAATGATCCAGTGAAGAGTGATGAAAAGTGACTGGTTCTTAAAGGCAGAGGAAGATGAAATGGGCACAGGTGAGTGAGAATGATTACAAATGATGGGCGTGGCAGACATGATAGGAAAAGTACTGGGGAGGGGGATAGTAACAGGACATGAACAGGGAAACTAACAGATAACCAAAACAAAACAAGAATTACAAAAACACCAAATAAAATACCAAAACCATGACAGACTCCAAATTTTTTGACTTGTCGAGTTTTTATTAAAATCTGTCCACTGATCAATGAAATCTTTTGCTAAAGCTAAGGACAAACATACACATTCAGATGCACAAGCAAAAGCATTATGAGAGTTTAAAGTTTATTAATTTTTTTGTAAAAAAATTGCTTCATATATGAACCTGGAGTTCATAGTGTACCATAGTGTGCAACCAGTGTATTGTCATTGTGTCCTGTTTGACTTATTGATTATGATAATCTGGACTAGGCAAATAAAATATTAAAGTTATTTGAATTTTTAAATTCAAATAAAGAAATTGAGAAAAATAGTAACTATTTAAAATTGCTAGTGTCTTCTGCACTCAGGACCGTTTTAAACAAAATTTTATTATTTTTTTTATTGAAAACATTTTTAGGAACAATGATATTTAAGATCAATTCTATTTTTTATTTAATACCAAGTACTGAAATCAATTTAAAGCTAAAACATCAGTGTCAACAGTCTTATTTATTTATGTTTATTTGTTCTGTAATTTTAAAGTAATTATATTATATTATATTATATTATATTATATTATATTATATTATATTATATTATATTAGCGACTTTACAAAGAACTGTTCTGGTTTTTGTAAAGTCCTGTTGAGAGCTTGACAAGCTGATGTTGGTTAACTGGATTATCAGATGGATAAATTCTACAATCATCTGACATCATTACTCTAAAATTTGAGGTGAATTTTCTCCTTGGTTACTGTACACAACTGAATTACAGCTCAGAGCAACACGTAGGAGAGTGGGAGTGTTGCTCTGCGCTCCATGTGAGCAGAGTAGGGGCAAACTAAAACCAAACAAAAAACATTTCGTCTCTGCTTGTAATGGTTTGACTTCTGTCTAATCCAGTGGTGTGTAATCCTTGTACAGGAGGGCCACTATCCTGCATGTTATAGATGTTTCTCTGCTGTGACATACCTGATTTGAATGACTATGTCAGAACGAGGAGAGAGCAAGGCAAACCCAAGATGCAGACTCATCTTTGAAGACAAAAACTGATTTATTAAAATAAAAAAACTAGAAAACAAAAAGCTGACGTGGCAGCAAAACTAACTATAACAAAAATCCAGGCTGTTTACAAAGGCGGGACAAGGCGAGGCAAAAACAGAGAGGTACCAGAGACCAGACTAGAATCACACACGAACAAACAACAATGAATCAGCAGGGAGGTGGAGAGGAAGACCAAGTTTTAAAGCAGAGGGTGATGAGGAGAAGTGGGAACAGGTGTGTGATTAGGAGTGAAGACAGCTGGAGATGGGTGTGACAGGAAACCAGAAAACTGCTGAGCGGAGGACAGGTGAGTGATGACAAAACAGAACCAAAACATAGAGAAGACAAAACAACACCAAGACAAGGACAAAAAACAGCAAACACAAGAAAACCCCAAATCAAAACAGAACAAAACCCAGACACATGACAGACTAAGTGATTAACAGGCTTCTACAGAACTTGAAGACCTCCTGAACAGCAGGGGAACATCTAAAATACAAAGGAAAGTTGCCCTCCAGGACCAGGATTGGACACAAGTGGTCAAATCAGAGCTGGTCCAATCATCTCCCTCGCCGCAATTCTGGCTTCACTGATTACCTCATTGTTTTTACCTATGGCACTCTGCATTTGTACTCACCTGCTCCAACTGCACTCTGCTAGATTGTCTGAAGCCACCCTGCTGCCAGCATTCTAGGGTTCCTGTTCCTGTGCTTCTAGTTATTCAACATGTCTGCCTGTTCTTGGTTTCTGACTCTGCCTGACCACCATAGGATCTGAAAGTTTGATTCTTATTTTATGCCTTGACCTCTGCCTGATTAACTCTGGATTTCTAGATTGTGGTTTTTGAATTACGAATATTATCTGGACTTTTCTGCCTTAACCTGCTACCATCTGCCTTCTCTCCAGTTGATCTCCCAATTAACTCTGCCTCGCAGGAGAAGCCGCCAACAAGGACCACCACCAGTGATTGCTCTTGTCTGATCTAGTGCTTGATGTCCACCTGCCTTTTAGTGGTTTTGGTTGCTGGCTTTGAGTCATCTCTGTTGGATCTGAGCTTGATTTCCTCCCTGCTCACCTGCAAAGTCAATAAGAGGAAACTAACTTAAACCTTTCTCTCCAACAAGACCTGCCAAGGTAAACCCATTTGTGCACATTCACTCTCTATGTACCTGTGTTTTCCCCCTCACGGCACCTGAGGATTCCCTGGCCCCTTTTCTCACTCTGTTGGAGGATTATACCCCATAGAGGAGATTCACTTGACTTACCCTCGCTTCTCCTGGATTCCATGAGAGAGCTGACATCAGATTATTCCTTCATTACTGTCTCCTGCTCACTGTACTGTCTCCTGCTCACTGGACCCCAGCCAGCAACCTGTGGATTCAGTGTCTTCGGGGGTCCAGTCAATCTTACAGAATTTGTTTCATTGGTATCTTATCAAATGACATTTAAACTGTACAAACGGTGCAATAGAAAATTTACTGGGTTTGACATTACCTTGAAGCCCTTATCAGCCCCTACCTAATCTGGACACTGGAGTCTCTTGTTTTCTACTGTTTTGTTGACAACTTTAGTTTTTTCCTTTATGGTGGCCTTCATATCTGCTGGCTAAGCTTTGCCTAAAACAAGCTTAGCCTCAATATATTTTCTTGAGAAATATCCAATTCCAAATGTGCAGCTTTAATAAAGCCACATCTTTCACCTCCTGATGTTTACATGTGAAAGAATTTTCTGAAGTTCCGACCCTGTTCCTGATAAAACTTTCTAATTATTCAGTTTGTGACACTTTTTTATTCCAGTTCTAGTGTGCTAACAAAGCTTACAGAAAAGCTGTTCTGCCAATTCGTGGAAACAAATTGAATGCTTTATGCTTTAAAATTTGCACTTGGTGTTTAATGTGGAAATTTTTAGATAATAGTGGCAGACCCTGGCTGGCTGTTGGCAATCTTTAATTCATTGTGAATGTGGTAAGTGTGGAAAACATGCAGCTCTTACAAGCAAACAGAGATTGCACATCTCTGCAATTTACAAATTCCCCACAAATTGCACTGCCAACCAAATAGCATCTTTTTCTTTTGGCACTGCTTGCATATATTTAAATAATGATATATGCCTGAAATGAAAAGAAATACCACAAATAGTAATTAAAATTACACACCTGCTAAGCTTAATGGGTGTGTTTTCAACCAATAAATATTATGTGTTTTGTGGCTCAGATGCTCAGAGGGAGCAGATTGTGTATATTTGGCGCTAAACGAGATTGCTATTTAATGTCTGTAGATTTTTGAGAATAGATTGTTAAAACCACCTAACATTTACACTCCTAAAAGTTGGGTTTTGTGCAAGACTGGTCCAAAATGCCATACTTTTAAAGAAGAAGTGTTTAGATCTCACCCAAATGCATGTCACTGATTCCTCAGAGGTGTGGAAGAACATTTGTGTGTGTGCGTGAGATAATGGCAAAAATGTTCAGTTTTAGTCTTATAAAAAATGGCACCAGTTGTACAAACCCAGCATCTGTTATGGCTTCAAGAACGCCATCTTAACAGTAAACTGTGGTGTTAATAACAGCATGCTGTGGTGAGGAATGTTGAAAACTGAGCAGAAATGAAAGTAATAATGGGATCCAAATGCAAGAAAATTTGTTTTGGTTTTCCATGGAATTTCGACTAAAACGAATGTTCACCTTTCAACAGAACGCTAGCTCTCCACACACTGCTGAACACCCTGGTTTAAGGAGAAACTTTTGAATGTATTGGAACAACCCAAAGTCCAGACTTCAGTCAAGAATCAGTAATGTCACATAAAAAAGGCAACATGTATTAATGTATTAAACAATTATTATAGAAGCCAAGGTTAGGATCAGGTTTGGTGAATGGGTTGGACCCAGAGTGCAGACTGTCAAAGAGCTCAGAAGATAAATTATTTTGTTTAAAAAAAAACTAAAAAAAAACTGATATAGCAGCAAAACAATAAAAACTGAAGTAATGAGGCTCATGATAAGACACAAGGAACATAACCTGAATGAATGTGGTTCAAACACCAACAATGGAAAAAGCAAAAACAAACAAACAAACAAAAAAACTGAATATATAGGCTGGGGCTGATGAGGAATTGGACACAGGCGACTAATTGTAAACCAGGAACAGGTGAGGATGGGTGTGACAGACTGACAAGGAAAAATACTGACCAGTGGCGGCTGGTGGAGTTTTCTCCAGGGGGGGCTTTAAGTCCAAAATAGACAAATACTAAAGCATATACTAAGGTATCACAACAGGGTATTTACATGAATTAAAACAACAAAAGCGACATTATAATGTACATATAAATGCACATATGCACAAGTGCTTCCTGAACACACCAATACGTAGAAAGATGGAGGTCTCCCAAGGCACAAGCCTGTAGGAGGCATTTACCGTTTATAAGACCTGTTTTCTCCCGTATTTTTCAGAACTTTACAGGAGAAAATACGTCAAAGCTTGTTCTAGAGCACTCACTATGTCACATATTCTGTACGTACAATATAACGAAGATCAGATGTCTAACTCCTATTAAAATTCAAACATTCTAACAGATTTTAGCATAAATTTTCTAAAACTAATTATTAACTATGAACTTATTTATTACCTTGTGTATGTCTTTTAGTCACGTAATAAACTTATTACTGTCTTTGAATAAAAAGCAGCACACCCACGGCTCGACTTTTCAATCAGGCGAACTTTATGACAGACGGATGTGACATCAGCCCGTGGTGGGAGTCCCACGCTCCGGCGGCGGGAGTCCCACGCTCCGGCAGCGGGAGGGTGGTGAAATGCAAACACAGCTGCATTCAGTTCTGGGAGCAGGGGAGGTGCACCCAGGACGGTCCTATCTCTTGTATTGAAGAGGAGCTACTGCGCATGTACAACTTTTAACGGCTCGGGGCGGAAATACGTCACCAATCAGACAACGTCGATGAACGAAACAACTTTACTTATTAGTAACTAAAATATTTATCTTACACAACTAAATATATATATATACATAAATTTTGAAATATTTTTATTTTATTACTTAATTTTTATATAATTTTTTACGTCTTATTCAAGTTATTACCTTGATTGAGTGGTGAGTGTTGGGGTGGCGCCCTTGCGCCCTCTATTGGCCAGCCGCCACAGGTACTGACTGAGGGAGAAGATGACAGATAACCCAGGTAGGCACAGGGAGCTGTTCTGTAGCTACATGTTTCACTTTCACATATATATTACTTTAAATCAAACAAAGGCTTCAAAATCAAATCCAAGTTGTAAAGTGAATAGGTAAAATACCATATAGTTAAAAATAATCCTGTATCCAAAAGGACTAGAATGAATTCCAGGGGTGTCACTAGGTTTTAAGGACAAGGGGGGCTTAGCCCCCAGGAGATGCACAGGATGTGAGCAAACGTAGTGGGCGAGAACAACATTTCTCAAACAGCTAACAAAACCTGAGTTGCTTTTCCACATTTTTGGACACATTTAACAGATACCTTACTGTGTAAATGTTTTAAGCAACCAATTATATTTTTATTCAGAACATCAACAAACAGGAAATATGTTTACAGTTTTAACAAG
>NC_051446.1:1547485-1556445 GCF_001649575.2 Kryptolebias marmoratus
GTGATGATTAATACTTACTTTATTGAAAAACTTTCGTATGTCCATTTTTTACTGAACATTCTCCTGGTCTGCTCACTGAATGTTCATGCTGCTCTTAGCTGGCTCTGCTTGTAAACTTGCTAGCACTCTGGTATCACGGTTGCTGAGAAAACGTGGTCTGGAATACATGTAGTGTGGGAGTATGTTATATGAACAAGTGGAATGGATTTGATAACGACGCACCAAAGAGGATCTCTACCTTACACTGTAAAGAAAAAGAAAACTAACAGATTTATGATCATATATTTGAGTTAATAATGAAATAATATATGGTTATTTATTTAAACTCATATTCTGGCCACATTATATTGAATTTTTGTAAAAAAACAAACAAACCCTAAAACAGGCCTAGTGACGCCACTGATGAATTCACACATAAGTGTTGGGAAACCAGATCAAGGTCACTGAGACATAAGACACCATTCTGATGTAAAGCATCTGTGATCTGTGCTGGCAAACTGAGTCAAAATGATTTGCTATAAACTATTTGGAGTCAACACTAACTGTCTGTTAGCAAAATTATTCACGATCCACTGGATGGTTTTTAATGAAACTCTCAAAGTAATCATTTGGTGGACACCCACAACTAATTAACGCTTGGAGCCAACCCAGTTCAAGATTGCACAAAAATGGCTACAACTTATATCAGTTGTACAGATTTTGAGCTAAAATTTGCTGTGGTAGTATCTGAGAGTCATTTACAACACACTGAGCATGATATTAACATTTTTTATTTATTTATTTATTTTAACCAAAAAAATATCTATTCATTTTTTGAACCCACTCTTTTGATTGGAGTGTCATGGGAAGCTGGTACCTTCAACAACGTGTCTGTGGTTTTAGAGTAGTCATAGGTGAACATGAAAGGACTACATTTCTAAGAAAAGCTATTTTTAACTGCTTATTATAGGTATAATATGACAGAATGGCCATTTATTATATTCAGGTCTAGCATGTCATATCATTGATGCTGTTACCATTGGACCGATTAATAGCAATTTTTTCATTTAAAGACAGGAGGCATAATTGTGTCTTAATCTTGGCAAATTGTTGCTTGACTAAATAATTTCTTTACAAAAGGCAACATTTTTTTGCAATGGGTCTATGCATCTGGTTCCAAATGTTATTATGAAATAGTGTTTGTTTTGTTAACTTCTGCTGAAAAGAAAATAATGAAAACAAGCTAATTTTGGTTGCAGCGTGTTGAATTTAGTTGTTTTTTGAGTTAGATGGCTGTGCTTTATTTGTACATCCTCTTTCTGTTTTTCTGTGTTAATGTAGCAGTATATATGTAGCAGTATATATCCATCCACCCATTTTCTTAACCTGCTTTTTCCATTCTGGGTCGTGGTGGAGCTGCTCCCTTTTGGTCATTTTAATATTGTAGTCATTGTGTGAGAGGCATGTAAAAAAACAACAACTGTGAGTTTAAAGGGTTTGGTAATAACAGTGATGGCTGCAGTCTGTCATTGAGTGGAAGAAGAAGCTGTAGGTGTCATGAGCGGTGGAGAAGGAGGCGAACCCTGAGTGCAGACTAATTTACAAAACTGAAAATTTATTTTAAAATAACAAAACACAAAAACAAAAGGCCGACATGGCAGCAAAACAAACTATAACAAAAAATCCAAAAATCACAAGGCGAAGCGAGGCAAGTGGAACCATGGACTAAACAACAACAATGAACCGGCGGGGAAGTGGAATGACGAATGAGGTAAGTGGGCACAGGTGAGTGATGATGATTGCTAACAGGAGGAGATGGGCATGGCAGAATAGACAAGAGACAGGCAGAGGAGGAATGAATGATGACAAAGACAGAATAATACAAAGACAAGACAATAAATACAAAATAAATCAAGAAGAAACAAAACAAAACCCAATTTGAATCCCCCTTTAAACTGATAAAGTATTTTCAGTTTAAAGGGAGTTTTTTTCTTCTTAATGTCTAATGTATTCACTTCAAAGCTCTGTTAGGTCATATAAATCATGTTAGCAATTGAAAAAATATTTACCTCAAGGTATGTGAATGCTGCTGATCAAAGATGGCCTCTCTGGGAAGTTAGCAGTTAAAACCTCTGTTTGAATATACTTTCACAATCATTCCCTAACAAAAGCTGACTCTAAGTCTAAAAGACACACTTTTACTCACTGGAAGATTGCTGCAATGGAATTTTTATCTTTTTTTTCTCTATATAATTGAAACTTAATGATTGAAACTTCAAAATGAGGCATGCATAAGAAACTTTTTCCCCTCCTCTTTCAGAATCCACAGCTAAAATCTTTCCTTCAGACTCTTCAGTCCAGTCCAGCGCTCTGTGTGTGTGTTTCCATATCTGGATGTTTATGCAGCAGATTAAACACATGGAGTGATGGTTTTGTGTTTTCGCTGACACTTTTTGGGATCAGTTTCTGTAGGACAAAAACCTTGTCCTCTTTCTTCCTTCAGAAGTGTGAAATCCTGCAGGAGATAATCTGCTTTTCTTTTTCTTCTCTGTCATCCACTTCCACTTTTCCTTTTGTGTTTCTTTATCTCACAAACTCTTCCTCTCTTTCTCTATCTCATATAGGAGATATGTATTTCTTTTTTTTTCCTAAAGAGAGGATTGTGTTCATCTTCTCCCCAGCATGCAGCTGGAGGAGGTATTGAATATTTCATGGCGAGGGATTCCTCTGGTTCTTCCCAGTGGAACAAGAATTCAGAGCAAAATGACTCATCTGTAGTCTGCAGCTCACCTTTCCTCGAACACATAAAACACTCCATTAATGGCAACCAGTCTTACGCTGTGAGGTTAGCGGCTGTGCCCAGGGGAAAACACAATCATGTCAGGTCTTATTTGGCAGGTTTGTCTGAGGAGGAATCAATGAACTTCTTCAACAGCTGCTCTGATCTTTTATTTTCATGAAAGCTTAAAAAGAAAAACAAAATATTATGGATTGTTGATGATCTACTCTTAACTAACTTCTCAGAGAAGTATTGGAATTAGCAAAATGGGATCCCAGTGATTTAATTTAAAGGCCTAGCATTCTTAGAATCCCATTGATGTGCAGGCTAGGGTCAGTTGGCTTTGGTGGCCATCTTGAGTTGGGTTGACTCCAAAAGTTAATCAGTTATAGATGTATATCCATTGATTACTTTCTGAGCATTTCATTGAAATCTATTCAGTGGTTCATGAGATATTTTGTTAACAGACAAGCAGGGCTAACACTAACAGTTAATGATAAGGTTTTCAACAATGTTGTGCAATGCGTTGCCCTTGAAGTATGTGTAGCAGATGATGCTAAGCTACTACCACAGCAAATCTTTGTTTAGGATATGTAAAATTGACTGAGTTAGAGCCATTTTTGTGTTTGTTGAGATTCGTTGGGTGTGACCACCATTTCAAACTGGCTTGAGTCCAGAAGGAAATCAGTTGTGAATGTACATCCAATGATTAGTTTCTTAATGCTATCAAAATCTTTCCAGTGGTCAATATGATACAGTATTTTGACAAACACACAGACAACACACACAAGGGCAAAAACATTATTGGTCCCAGTAATGAAAAAAAAAAATGGAATAATGAAAACGGTTCTGAAAGAACCCTCTATTATTTTTGAATACTGTATTATTTCTGTATTTGTGGAGCACTGTTATCATTTGAAATTAGTGTTATTTCCATAAAAGTTTAAATTTGTTTAGTTATATAGTTGTTGGAATTTTGTTCACATACATTCAGATCTGTTTTACTGGATTCACAAATGCAGAAGAGTTCCCTGCCATGTTCATAAACCAGTTTAACACATGTGTTGCTTTGAGACATGGCTCATCAGGGTGCTGGAGACAAATGTGAGGAGAAGGCAAACTCTGGATTTAAAGTCATTTCCATTGTTGTCAAAAACACTCTGAAAGGCTGTGACATTTTCAACATCACTGAATGTACCAATCTTATTCAAAATTAATATTTGAATGACTTGTTTTCCTGATGAGTTGTGGTGCGCTGCAGAACAAGAACACACAAAGGAGGAAGTGGAGAGGATGAAAGGAGTTACCACAGGCAATTTTTGTCAGTTCAGACTGGAACCTGAACCAGGCATGGCTTCATATTTTTGGACAAAAACTTAATGTAGCAGTAAATAACAGTAAAGAAGCACTGATCAAAATATTGGGGGTTAATTCATTACTCCTCTTTCTCAGTGTCTCATGAAGCACAGCCAGAAATCACAGATGTGAGCTCCACAGGATGCAGTTGGAAGCTGCTACATGCAGCTTTCACTAATAACAATATTATAGTTGAAAAAAGTATGGTATATTTGTTTAATTTGTCAGAGAGCCTGTATTTAACAGGTGATAGTTAATTGTTTTCTCTGTGTACTACAGTTTCCTTCCATATCAGAAACATGCATGTTAGCTTAACTGTTGACTTTAAAGTCCCACCACTCTTTACTCCGACTCTGCATCCACACATGCTTCTGTACAGAGGTAGTAGTCACACTTCCAGAAACAGCCATCATTAACATTTGCTCTCTTTTTCTTTTTTGTCTTCTTTTATCTTTTACCATTTGGATGTACAGTTGGCCCCGAACTGGACTTCACAACCAATACACACTCGCAGCATTCATATTTTCCTCTGTAAACCCAGCGTGCCAAGTGTGATGTCATATCTTCTTCTGTGCATGCGGGTCATTTCAGGAACTGGAGACTGTTCATACTGGAGTCTGATGGAAGTCGGATTTAAAATGTGATGTGAACGACCAAACAAAAACATTGTATTTGAGAAAAAATCGGAATTCAGCATTAAGACCTGCATTGGGAAATAGCTACAGTATGTGTCCTTGTGATGGACTCATGATCTGTTCAGGGTGTACTACCTCTTTCACAATGACAGCTGGAGACAGGCACCAGTTCCACAAAAGACCAGATGAAAAAAATTCTTCTTCTGGTGTTCTTTGTGTATATTATTGGACTAAAACAGCTGTTAAAAGCCTCAAAAAGTGAGATAGACTGCATCATCTGTTAAAGTTTTGCTTTATGTTTTTTGTTTAAAATTTTCTAAAAATTGAACATTGAATAAAAAGGATTTGCATCAAACTACAGAGTGTCAAACAAAGTTTTCAACCCCTAACTTCCCAGGGAGTTGATCCTGACCAGTGGAGCTCACAGACTTTCAGGTAAAAGTGAACCAGAGTAAACCAGGCATAATGGTGAGGAACATGCAAACTTCACATTTTTGTGGAGTTTGCAAGTTGAGTGACTCAATTTACCAAGTTACTAAACTGTTTTCTGCTTCAAGCTATTAGATAAAGTACAATGACTGATCCAGGTTGACTCTTAAAAAATAAACAACAAAAAAGCCCTCCATTAGCTGAGTTTTTCATGTTTCAAACAAAGAATTACTAATTTATTTTTTTTCTTTCTGTGATGAACTCATAAAGACAACCTTAAAGCATATCACAGTGGTCCTGAGTAAGTCACTGCAATGAACCGTTGCCTTGGATTTCATCACCCATTTCCACAGAGAGCAAAGAGACTCTCCAAATCCTGTTCTGACTCTTTGCTCAGCAGTCATGGCTTATAACAAGTAGATCTCTGGAATGAAATGAGAGAATGTTTATGTAGGAGTAGAAAACCTGATCCCACTCTCACCCAACCCCTACAATTAAAGGACTTTATAGCACTTTATTCATCCTCACTACTGAGTCATCTCATTCCTTATCATATTGTTCATACTGGCATTACTTTCAACAAAGCTTATTCAAAAACAACTAAGTAGATTTAATAGTAGCATGTTATAATAACCAAACCTTATATAGTCTTATTTAATCATTAAAAAATTATTAATTAATCTTGAAAACATCATTAATTAAGGATGATTCATACTTAATAAAATATACATATAAATTAACACATCTATTAATGCTTTACCCATAAAGGCTAATTACTTCCAAAACAACATACTCAATGTTTATTCATGCTTAAAAACTCATGAATTAACGATTCTATATATCATGTGTATATGTATGTAATTTTGTACAGCACTTTTTTAAATTCACACCATGTGTTAGACCTGTATTAATGGTTAGAGAATGTTTGAACTGACTACATACTTATCCTGCAGTGCATTAATAATTAAGACAGTTGCCAACAGTTAAGTCTTTTTGTGAACCCTTCTAAACTAAACACTATTTATGCTTTATTTAGTATTTGTTAAAGTAGACAAAATCCTGAAGGGCCACAAGTTTCTTTTCACCTGTGGAAATCAGACCAATCTCAACACAATCATGTTCCATTACTTTAATTTGAAAGGAAGCAGTTTTCAAGAGTGCTGGTGAAGATTCTCAATCATGCAGGACATAGTGAATCCAAAAAAAATGTTCAAAACAAAAACAACTGGACTTCTATTCTGTTCAGTTTTCAAAAAACCTTATAATCTTTAGGTAGCTGTTTTGCCTCGGGATCTTCTTCAATTGCAAAGGCATTGTTGGCCATAAAAAGTGTCCATTGTGACCTTCTAAAAGTCCCGCTTTTGTTACGTTATCGGATTTGCGCTAGCAACAACAAATCCGGTGCCACTGAGAAGGTAGAACCACAGGAAGACATGGCGAACAATGCAACAAGCAGGAAGTGACTATTTGAAGTACACAACTTAAAAGTTTTGAGAGTTGAAAATGTCAATGCAGAACTATATGTTTTGTATTCCACATCTCCTGGTTGGATTTTGACTGATTTTAGTCTGATTTTCCACAGGTGAAAAAGAACTTGTGGCCCTTCAGGGTTTTGTCTACATTAACAAATACTTAATAAAGCATAAATAGTCTTCACTTTAGAAAGGTTCACAGAAAGACTTAACTAACTACTAACAACTTCCTTAAATATTAATGCACTGCAGGATAAGTATATACTTAACTCAAACATTCTCTAACCATTAATAAATGTTTGACAATGGTGTGAAAGTAGATTTATATGACCATTTACATACATACACACACAGTATATAGAATAGTTAATTCACGAGTTATTAAGCATGAATAAACATTGAGTATGTTGTTCTAGAAGTACTTAGACTTTATGGGTAAAACATGAATAAATGTTATTTTATATTTTATTAAGTATGAATCATCATTAATTAATGATGTTTCAAGGTTAATTAGTCATTTACTAATGATTTAATAAGGCTAAATAAGGTATACTTATTATAAAGTGCGACCAATTTAATATTTGTTTGATCATTTTGTTGTGAAATAATTTGTTTGAGTTAGCAATCAATTCATTGCCTTTTCCTCTGCTAACCAGCTGTGGAGGCCCTGAAGTTAAAAAGATGGATGATCATCTCTGTTACACAAAAAGTACAGTTACCTTGGAATGTAATACACTACAAAACATGTCCTACTCTATCAAACTCACATTCAAAAAACATCAGCATTTACCATGAAACATCTTTTATTCCCCAATTAGTTTGATTATCGTCTTCTAATCTTCAATATATGTTAACTTAGCAACTTTCTTGCTATATTTAGTGAGTATTCAGCCCCCACAACCAAGTCTTTCTCAAAAAAGCAACTAGCAACAAATCTAGAAACTTTTCTGGTGTTATTGGAGACCTTTTTGGGCTCTGTTGTGAAAACTTGTATTGTTCTTATTCTTCCTAATGAGCATTGGGTGCTGCCGTGAGCCCTCTCATGTCCCAAAGCACTCACAGGAGGCCCGATCCTCATAAAACAGTCCCTCCTAGCTGCAGAGAAAGAGATGTTTATTCCTCCATTTCAAGACTGAAAAAAAATTGTGCATGCACGAAGCCACGACTGACTGATCCCACTCTGGATTACAATTACACAATTATATGACTAATATACAATGAGTAACAATTACAAACTAAACCAGACTTAGGAAAACTAAACTAAAAACCTAAAAAAAAAACTAAGTTACTCCAAGTGCCTCTTTTGAGTCAGAATTTAATTTTTTAGTTCTAAACATATTCAGTCTGTTTTTCTTACTTGTCTTTACTTTGACATTATTCTTCTCTCCTATACTGTTCATTACAATTACATAAACATGGAAAATTATGCAACTTAAGGGATGACATTATTTAGCGACTAATAGCAACATTTAGGACAGCCAAAAGCTTTTCCTTACTGAGTTGTTGGCATGAAAAATTGGTGGTTCTTTTGATAATACATTAACAGTCAAATAGATGCTAGAACTGAGTAGGACAGAGCTGAATATATTTTTTAGTGCTGTGAAGCCTTCCTTAAATTGTTCTGCAGTATAGTGTATGGTATTACCATCTTCCTAACAAGTCTTGTGATGTTGTCTTATTATTGATTATAAGTTTGGGCATTCTAAACATTTCTAATATATATTTACCTTGTTTTACAAATCTTAAGATAAATAAAATAACTTATTTATTTACTTAAAAAAATTATAAAAGTTTCTACATTTAAATAAGCCTTGAGTATTTGAAAGTGGATCTTCTTCATCCATTTTTTTGTTTTGTTTTGTAATGTTTCTGTTTAGGTTCTAAGCCACGATTTAAGGAAAAAGGTTTTTAACTTTTTTGCCAAATGAATGAAAAGCATTTTGAAGAAAGTAATGCCTCTCATTTTACTGTAGAAAAAAAATCACTCCTAGCTTTAACAGAAGAATGTCACAATGAATGCCAAACTGCTTCTGTTAGGATCTGAGTTTTTGAATTATGTTTTGTCTTCATGTTTCAGTTAGAGTTTATTGTTTGTTATTTGTCTCTTCCCTGTGCCTCAGCCACCATTCACTTCTCCTCAGTCACACTCTCTCTCTTCCTTTTTCTCACCCATCTACACCTGCCTCTAGCTCCATAATCATCTCACCTGTGCCCACTTCCACTAATCACCCTCTGCCTTTAATACCCGGTCACATTCTCTACCTCTCTGCTGGTTCATTGTCATACTCTTGTCTCCCTGATATGCTGTCC
>NC_051446.1:1557751-1576451 GCF_001649575.2 Kryptolebias marmoratus
CGACGCCCCACCTCCCTGTGTCTCCGAGGGGGTCGCGGACGGCGACGCCCCACCTCCCTGTGTCTCCGAGGGGGTCGCGGACGGCGACGCCTCTAAGGAACCTCCCGGGTACCACGCCCTGCAGCCTCCAGGGTCATCATGCTCTCTGGGGTGTTGAACCCTAGGACCCTTTGGGCTGTTAGACTGCCCTGCTCCTGCCACTACAGGAGGGTCTGGCAGGACGCCTCACTCCTCTCTGCTCCGCTCTCGCCTGCCTGGTCGACACCTGATCCGGCCGCTTGAACTTGTGTTCCCCCGTGGGCGGCACCCAGGCCGCCCCCCTAGAGTGTCGCCTCTCCGAGGACAGCCGCCCCCCTAGACTGTTGCCTCTCCGAGGACGGCGCCCGGGCCGCCCCCCTAGACTGTTGCCTCTCCGAGGACGGCGCCCGGGCCGCCCCCCTGAACTTGTCCCTTACAGTGGTTTATTTTGTCCCCAGTCTTGCTGGTCGTTTTTTTGTTAGTACTCTTTGCTTGTTTTTTGTTCTTGCCCGCCATCCTGTATTTTTGTTGTTCCCCCTCCACCCTCCCAAACTAGGTTTTTTTTGTTTAGGGACGTCAAGGGCCATCCCTTGAGAGGGGGGTAATGTTAGGATCTGAGTTTTTGAATTATGTTTTGTCTTCATATTTTAGTTAGAGTTTATTGTTTGTTATTTGTCTCTTCCCTGTGCCTCAGCCACCATTCACTTCTCCTCAGTCACACTCTCTCTCTCTTCCTTTTTCTCACCCATCTACACCTGCCTCTAGCTCCATAATCATCTCACCTGTGCCCACTTCCACTAATCACCCTCTGCCTTTAATACCCAGTCACATTCTCTACCTCTCTGCTGGTTCATTGTCATACTCTTGTCTCCCTGATGTGCTGTCCCTTTTTGCTTGTGCCTCGTCGTCTCCCTTTGATTCATCTCTGGTCTCAGGTCTGTTCAGGTTTTGTTTAGTTAGTAAATGTTTTTGCATTTAGTTTAGGTTTTGTTGCCACGTCAGCCTTTGTTTTGGGTTTGCCTTTTATTTCTAAATTTTTTTTTTTTTTTTTTTTTTATCACCATGAGTCTGCGCTCAGGGTTCGCCTCCTTCCACCCCGTTCATGACAGCTTCATTCTTTCATTTTATAAGATTTTTTTGTAAGACTATGACATGTCCTTGAGAATTACTGTTATTTTAAAAAGTGGATGATGAATGCTATTTCTATTGTCTACAGAATAATAAATAAAACAAACCACAAATCTTGAGCCTAAAACTGAAGCAAACCATTGATTGTGTGAACCGGTAAACACTGATACTGGTAATTTGTAATATTGTTTGGTTTTTCTAGATGGCGAAAATCATAGAGCCCTACTCATTGATTGGAACACGTTAATGCCTAGGTACACCAGTTTTGTACAAATATAAGTTCTTGGTTGTTGATGTAGCAATTTTAGCTCTGCAAACCGTTAAGTTAAATTAAACAGCTTAAAAAAGAAAAGGGTAACGGGTGACAACATTGTTTCCCAAAACTTTCTCCAAACATTTTCTCTGAAATGCTCCATGAATACTCATTATAAATCCCATTCTTTATAACAGTCTTTGTTTCCAAAGTATGCTTTAATTTCAGCTGATTTCCATTAAACATAGTGTAAGCATATAAAAATGTAACAATCAATATGAAAAGGACAGCTTCCAGTTTTTCATACAGCATTGCTTGTACTTTTGGTTGGTTTTGCTGGGCACTACCTGAATTATCCTGGTACATATGCCCCTTCTAACTAAAAAGTCTTGTTTTTTTTGGTTTTTTTTTTTTTTTTTTTACTATTACATTTTCTACAATTTGTCAATAATTAAAGGCAGATGTTAAACTAAAGCCAGCAGCCATATGGCCCATACAATCATCCTCCCCTAATGATATAATGATGCTCTAAATTTGCTTGTTAAAGCTATTAGGTGAAAGTGATACCTGAAAGAAATATAATTTTAATGAATGTTGAGAGGTTCTATTTCTGACTTTTGAGAATAATCATGCCCATTTTTAGGATATAAAGGTTATCATCTGATATCAGATTGCTCATGACTTTGGCACAAAGCTCTGCTGTGTAGAATACAGGGATAAACATTCAGTGAGATATGAAAAGCAAATAAGAATTAACATATCTGCCTGAAAGCTCTTTAAGTACAAGCTTCTCTCTAAACTCTTTTCTCGAAGTGAAAGCCTCTGCTCGTTGCATTTGCATTTTAAGTCATTGTGCTCATTTTGTGCAATTTTGGTAGATGAGCCATTGTCTGGCTTTATCCAGAGACTATGCATGAAACTGGAAGCAGTTCGTTATGTGGGTAACTGGAACATGGCCAGTGCTGATACCAAAAACTCAGCTTCTCTTAACAATTGCAGTCACAGAAGGATCTTTTTTGCTGCAGTTGAAAATGCTCAAATTTGACTTTTCCTCCCTGCTGTTTGGATATTCTTAAATCTCTGTGAAGCTTTAGTCTAAATCTTCTGGGTGGAATAGTATAAGATGTTTCATAGTAATAAAGTGGGCAGAGAAAATGTCTGTAGGAAACACTAACTGTAATTCCATTCCCACTGAACATAAAGATAATAGTTTCTGATGATTACTGATAAAGTGTCAGAGAACTGAAGCATCTTCAGTTTTTAAACATTATGAATCATCAGATGGTCTTGAGAAAAGACAAAACTTAGAAAGTAAAAGCTGATAGTTGAGGTGATGAACTGAACTGGTGTGAATGATGAGTTGAGAAAGAAATGGTGTAAATAAATATATTTTTTAAAATTTTCTGTATGTTTGTTGCAATCTAACTACTTCTGCATACTTTGTTGTATTTTAGCTATTCATATATTTAAAAAGTTAAGCTTATTCAGAAAATGGGTGCTATGACTTTTATTTTTTGTAATTTTTACATTTTTCAAAATATTTATTTATTTTTTTTCAGGAGGTAGGTCTTTGTCCTGTAACTGGAGGGTTGCTGGTTCAAACCCCCGCTCTGTCTGTCTTAGCCACTATGTCCTTGGGCAAGACACTTCATCTGCCTTGCCTACTGGTGGTGGTAAGAGGGCTCAGTGGCACCAGTGTAATGGCAGCCTCACTTCTGTTAGTCTGCCCCAGGGCAGCTATGGCTACAGTGTAGTGAATGGGTGAAGCGCTTTAGGGTCCTTGGACTAAATAAAGTGCTGTCATGAATGTTGGTCTTGTTTTGGTTTGGTTGTCTTTTGGGTTTCTGTGTTTATGTCTCGTCACCATTCACCTCCCCAGTAGTTTTTCATTCATGCCTGCCACGCCCACCTCACCTGCTCCTCGTCAAGCCCACAGCTGCACCCTATTATCATCTCTCCCTCAATGTTTTAAAACCGGTCTCGTTTCTCCTCTCCTCACTGGATCATTCTGCTTTGTCCGCTTGTCACGCTTTGTACCATGCCATGCCCTGTCTCATGTTTTTGGATTTTGTTATTGTATTTAGGATTTTGCTGCCATGTCAGCCCTTTTGTTTTGACTGATTATTTTAGTTAATAAATTACTTTCCGTTTTACTATGAGTCTGCGTTCTGGGTTCGTCTCCGTCTCCCTGCCTTCTGACAGAATGATCCAGTCATACCTGAACCCTGCAGATGTCAGGCCCGGTGTTGCTCTTTCCACAGAGGAGAAACAACTGATTCTGTGGGAGTTGTGGAGAGAGCACCCGCTCAGCCTTCCGGATGGGGCCTGTCATCGTGCTGCAGTCCCCACCCCCACCTGATTAACCTTTCCACACTTTCACAAAACATAATACTCCTGGGGGATTTTAACATTCATGTAGATGAAGATAATTCTTTTACCAAAGACTTCATATCCTGCTTGGACAGTTTTGGAATATAGCAGTATACAAATTTCCCCACACATATTAAAGGACATATTTTGGATTTAATCTGCTGCTTTGGTGTTAAACCCAGTGGTGGGCCGTCAGGGCCAGCAAAGCCTTCTCTGCTGGCCTAACATAACCAAGAATCATCATAATTATGATAAAGGTTAATTTAATTTTTAATTTACTTTCCTTAGATATCTAAAAGTATTCATATTTTCTTCGTGTCATATTTACGCTCCTTCCAGTGCAGTTGTTTTTAGGTTAGAGTTTTTTATCCAATCAGAATTCAGCTATTTTATGTTGCCAGAGGCTGTATGAAATCTGCCTGGGCGTTCAGAATCAACAGTGCTGGCGTCTGTGCACTGTAAGTGAATGGTCAAATACGGTTGATAGATAGTTGCGATAGCCAATCAGCTCACGAGTTGTGTCAGTAAGGCCCTCTAGCTGGCCTTACGTTCAACGTGACATTTACTCGTCCTGTGATTGGATATGGATACTTACGAGTTTGAGCCGCGGCAGTGCTATGCACATCAACAGAGTCACACCCGGGACTGTTACCGGTTAAAAACTTTTTTAGCCCACGATGGCAGAAGGAGAGCAACACGTTGATTTGGTTGCTGATATACTGGCAAGGCTGTTTTCAAGACGAACTTTTCAAGAGAAGCTAGATCTCGTTAGAGGAGGACAGCCGACCCCGAGCTAGCTAACATGTTCCAGAATGGATTTTGTGTTGAAATAAATGTTTTGGGGGACACAGCTGTTTTGGTGAGTGCAAATATTTTATTTATTTTATTCTTTTTTTTTTTTTTTTTTTAGTTTTGACAGTAGCATACCAGATATGTTTTAATTGCTGATGCGGGTTTGTTGATTTTTAAAATGTGCCGGATAATAGCCCATTTTGTACACAACTGAGGTGATGCAATGCCAAGTAGTGCTTAAGTGTGTTTNCTAATTACTCTCCAATCCTGGTGTTATAAATGCTGGCATAATGAAAGGTATTTATTGACTAAGTTGGACATCACTGAAGGCCTAAGTGTGAAATGCACCGCCTGCCACTGGTTAAACCTGTTAACTGTAAAGCTGACTCGTTTCCGTTTTCCGTTTCCGTTTTCCCACAGATGAACTGCTCTCACATTATAACAAATATTTGAAGAACCTCTTGAATAATCTTGCTCCACTTAAAACCAGATCAGTTTGTTTCACTCATACTGCACCTTGGTTTACTCCCACCCTTAGACAGTTAAAGGCAAAAGGACGTCAACTTGAAAGACTCTACAGGTAAACTGGTCTCACTGTACACAAAAACATGTATTCAAGTCACATTCTTCATTACAAAGACTCCATTTCTACAGCCAAATCCATATATCATTCCAATTTAATCACCCTCAAATAAGGGTAATTAAAAAGCCCTCTTCTCCTTACTTGCAAATATTACAACCACTAGATTCACTTCCTTCTCATTTGTACTCCTCTGATTTTTGTAACACAATGGTATCATTTTTTTCTTCAAAAATATCACATATCCATCAACAACTGTTACCCTCTGCGGCCTTAATGTCATCAGTTTTAGTTTCAGCTGCTTTCACTAATTCCCTTTCAGTCTTCACTCTCCCCTCAATTAATGACATCTCCAAATTATTTCAAAAATCAAAATCTTCAACCTGTCAATAAGATCCTCTTCCAACTATTCTTGTTAAAGTAACCATTCCTTTGCTGTCCCCTTTGATCACTGGTGTTGTCCCCCCTGCCCTCAAAACAGCTGCTGTTACCCCTATACTAAAAAAACCTGGTTTAGATCCCAATAATCTCAGTAATTTTTGACCCATTTCAAATCTTCCATTCATTTAAAAAATTCTTGAAAAAATTGTTTTTGCTCAACTTCAAGCTCATTTGTCCTGTAATAATTTATAGTTATAGTTTTTGTCCACTTCATAGCACTAAAACCGCACTCCTTAAAATTAACAATGATCTTCTCCTTGCTGCTGCTTCGGGTTTATTATCCATACTCTTTCTGCTTGATCTGACTGTGGCGTTTGATACGATTTCACATGACATCCTTCTGGACAGACTTTCCTCTCTTGGCATTGTAAATGCACTTCTCAATTGGTTCCATTCATATCTTTCTGGTTGCACTCAGTTTGTTCAGTTAAAATCTTTCATGTCTCATTCTGTTCTCATCACCTCAGGTGTTCCCCAGGGCTCTGTCCTGGAAATCCTGTTGTTTATTGTTTACCTTCTCTCTCTTGGTGACATCTTTTGCAAATTTCACATTCAGTTTCACTACCATGGATGACACTGCAGCTGCAGTTAATTCAGAATGCTGCTGCTCGAGTCCTCACAAGGACCAAGAAAAGGGATCATATAACCTCAGTTCTTAGATCACTGCACTGGCTACCCGTCTGTCAAAGAATTGATTTTAAAATACTATTATTGGTCTACAAAGCACTGAACGGTTTAGGACCAAAATACATTTTTGATATGCTGGTCTGCTATGAACCTCCCAGAGCCCTCAGGTCAGTAGGGACTGGCCTGCTTTCTGTTCCCAGGGTCAGAACTAAACATGGAGAGGCAGCTTTCAGCTTTTATGCTACTAAAATGTGGAACAAACTCCTTGTAAGCTGCAGGTCTGCTGAAACTCTTAGCTGTTTTGAATCAAATCTGAAGACTTTTCTATTTGCTGCTGTCTTTCCATAAAGCTGACCCACACTGCTCTTATCTGTTATTTCATTTTATTTACTTTTTTTTTTTTACTGTTTTATCTAAGTTGTTTATCTTGTTTCTATTTAAATGTATCTCTTAGCTGGCTTTTGGTACTCTTAGTTACCCTTACAGTACCTTTATTTTACTTATCTTAGTTTTAACCACATAGGCCTTTTATTAAACTATTAAAATGTTTTTAACTCTTAGCTGGCCATTGGTACCCTTATGCCCCTTTCACACGTACCCTAACGGTCCCAGCTCAACTCTACTCGGCTCTCTTTGCGAGCGTTCACATCTGCATTTTTTTCGCACTGGTCGCTGCTTTTTCGGTACCTGCTTCGGAGTCGGGCCAGCCGGGCCAGCCCTGCTTCGTGGGCGGCGCAAGCTTAGCTCCTGTTCACTCATTCGTCATGGGTGTGACCAGATGCAACCATAAAGAGTGAAGGTAGGAATATAAACAACAGCGTTAGCTTACCCTGTAACGTTTATGCCGTCTGTCCCCCAGCTGAAGGTGCTGTAAAGCCTGAAATCTCCGGCGGATAACAGCTGTCCTACTCTGCGCAACAATCGCGGCATCCAGAGCATTTCTTCCACTGAGCCTCTCTTCCTGAAGTCTCAGGAGAGTCCCCATAAGTTTAAAAAACAGCAACAACACAGGGCTTTCATTGTTTACACAACTTGCGCTAAGTTTCAGTAGCGCACCCCCAGCACCGTGTCCCTGCCCCTCGCAACACGAGGAGGCGTACCTCTGCTACCGACCAAACTGGCCCGTGTGAACACGATGCATTCTTTATCAAGCCGAGCAGAGTAGAGCAGATTAGAGTGGGACTTCTGAACTAGGGGCCGTGTGAAAGAGGCATTAGTTAGCCTTTGGTATCTATAATTCAGCTTTTATCACGTCTCATTAACTGAGGTTTTTAAATCCTAGTCTAGTTTATGTTCACTTTCATTATATCCTAGTTTGGTTTTCCTCAGTTTATTTTTATTTTTAGTATGACTTGTTTTAGATAAGTTTTACTTATTTTTATGTAACTTTAAATTGGGTGTGTGTTTTCATGGCTTCTGTTCAGCTGAGGTTTTTAAATTCTAGTTTAGTTTATGTTATATTGTAGTTTGGTTCTCCTCAACTTATCTTTGGTTTATCTTTAGTACGACTTAGTCTTATTTAGTGTCTCATGTTTTAGATATGTTTAGCTCTATATTTTCAATATCGTTGTGTGTGTTTTATGACTGTATTTTTATGTTTGCATGTTGTACAGCACGTTGTACTGCCCTGTTGCTGTAAAGTGCTATATAAATAAATTTGACTTGACTTTGACTTACCTCTCTACCAAACCTAACTATACACTACGATCTTCGTCCCTCACTGATTGTCTCATTGAAATAAAACACTGGTTTACCTTAAACTTTCTTAAATTAAATTGTAATAAAACAGAACTCCTTTTAATTGGTACTAAAACAATACTAAATAAACTTCAGAACCTCTCCATTTCTATTGATAACTACTCCATCTTTCCCTCTCCTCAGGTTAAGAGTCTGTGTGTCATCCTTGATAGCAGCCTCTCCTTTCCCTCCCATGTCAATAATATCACTCAGTCAGCCTATTTCCATCTTCGAAATATTAATCGTCTACGTCCTTTTCCCACTCCTCACTCTACTGCTGTTCTGGTCCACAGTCTAGTCACTTCTCGTTTAGATTACTGTAATTGTCTTCTTTTTGGCTTACCACAGAAAACCCTCCATAAATTACAATTGGTCCAAAATTCAGCCGCCCATATCATTACACGAACCCCCTCAATTAATCACATAGCACCTGTTCTACAACAGCTTCATTGGCTTCCTATTCCATTTTGTATCAACTATAAAATACTTCTCCTTACGTTTAAAGCTGTCCATAACATCGCTCCTTCATATATTTCAGATCTTCTACATATTGCTACGCCCGCCCATACCCTTAGATTCTTCTCCTTCTTCTATCCATCTCAATGTTCCGCCTGCCCATCTTGTTACTATGGGGAGCAGAGCATTCAGCTGCTCTGCTCCCTGGCTCTGGAACTCACTTCCACCTGATCTTCGTAATTCAGACTTATTGTCACATTTCAAATCCAAACTCAAGACTCATCTGTTTAAGTTAGCCTATGCACTGTAACTGCAACTCCCTTGTTTAAACCTTATTTAAGTTAGGTTAAAATGGTAAACTTAACGGTCTTAAAAGAAGTTTTGCAAAAAGCGTGTTTGAATACAGACCTCTGTCTTTATAGTGCTCCACTGCCCTGCTTATCCCCAATATTTATCTTTGAGCGTTGTCTTACTGGTTCTTTCTTTTTTCTTTAGCAACAGATTCACTCTAGTGATGGGAAAGGCAATAATGTAGTTTATCTTCATCACTCATATAAAAAAAAAATCCAGGTAAACATCAAAGACTTTACCAAACAATTAATTTCTGAGAGTCGTGTACAAAGGACAATAAAATAAGAAATGTATTTCATTTTTAATTTCGTTGAAATCACACAGAGAAAATTTTCGATCCTCCTCTGGGACTGAGCGAAATCATCTAGTTTCTAAAGCTAGAGGCAAAGTACCAAATCTAAGTTTATTTGTGCAGGACATAAATAAACAGCGCCACTTCCAACACAGTACTAAGCAAACAAATCACTCCTCACGACAATATGTATGTTTTATCTTCTTTTATTTTATTTATTTATTTTTTTCTCAACTGAACTATGTAAAGAAACAAATCAGTGAATAAAGTGTTAGGTTCAGTTCGTTCACTCAAATGATTCGATCGTTTGAACAAATCGTTCATGTACGACACAACACTAATTCACTCGTATTTCCACCTAAACATCTCCAACATTCTATGCTTGTCCACCATATTTATTTACCTACACAGACTACAGTCAACCCAATGCATGTGAAACAGGCTTCCACATGGTTTTAGGTGAATTCAGTTGAGCTGTTTGTTTACGAGTGTGGAGCCACATTTCAGAATTGCACATCAATATATCTGGAAAACAGAGTAAACTCTTTCAAACTGGACCATTTGATACCAGGTAAATCTTTTTATGATTGATTTCTTAATTTGCAATGATTAGCTTTAAAAAATTCTAATTAAATTTATACTTTTTTAGGTTAAAGATGCAACAGACAAGTTTTATTTTGTTATTGCTAAACAATGCTTTAAACAACAACAGCAACAAAAAATAGATAAAATTCAAAGACTCAAAAATGTCTCCTCTAAAGAACAATAATACAACATTCATAAAGTAACACTACCATTACATATTAGATGTCACTTCTAAAGGTTTTTTTCTTTTTCATCCTAGCAGCACGTTTCCTATTTCAAGTCTATGTAGAAAACACCAGGCTTCAAACTTTCTGTTGAAGATGTGATCCAAAGCTGTGCTTATAGCAGGCACAGAGGGAAGCAGGTGATGTTAGATTTTTGCCATCTGGATCACAGGCTCTCTACAATATTCATTCAGCTTTGTTTTATACTGTTCTTTCATTGTGTGTCTTGTTGTGTCCATTGCAGTTTTTTATTGTAACAGACTGGCCAATGTGAACTTTTTTTGAATCCTAGATTGCATCTATTCAATTTTCTCTTTGGCCTCTGGGAGCTGCTGCATTATTGGCTATGAAAGTAATAAAAGCAGCAACATGTTTATTGGATTTGGCTGATATATGAGTTCTGTCATTAAAACAGAGCCTTTAACTCCTTTTAGGCCCCATCCACATGGGAATGCTGTATTTTCGAAACAATTTCTTTATTTGTTGTTTCCTTGTAAAAACAAGAATATTTGGATGAAAATCTTTCCATCCACACAAATACAGAAAATTACCCAAAACACAATGGGGATTGTTGTTTAGCTTTTAGATTTGCCATATCCCAAATAGCTGAGAATCTACATTGACATATGATACAACGTTGGTATACCCATGCATCATATCATATTGATAGTGTAACCAGTGTGATGGGATCGATACTTGAGTTTGTGTCAGGATTGGGATTTTTTTTGAGTCATTGTTTGAGTTTATTTTGTATTAAGTTTATTGTTTCTTCAATTTAGGTATTTGGTTGTTCATATGGGGGTGGCACAGTGGAATAGTGGTTAGAGCTGTTGCCTCCCAGCAAGAAGGTTGCAGGTTTGCTTCCCGGCCTGAGGCCTTTCTGGGTGGAGTTTGCATGTTCTCCCTGTGAACACGTGGGTTTACTCCGGTTTCCTCCCACAGACCAAAAAACATGCATGTTAGGTTAATTGATGACTCTAAAATTGTCCCTAGGTGTGAGTGAGAGTGTGAATGGTTCTTTGTCTCGTTAGTCTCTATTTGGCCCTGCGATGGACTTGCGACCTGTCCACGGTGTTCCCCGCCCCTCGCACAGTGACTGCTGGGGATAGGCACCAGCTACCCGCGACCCGGAATGGAGAAGCGGCTAAAGAAAATAGATGGATGGTTGTTCATATGTTTAGTTTTATGTTAGTTGGTGTTTTGCTTCCTGTACCATCTGTGTTCCCTGTCATATTCACTTTTCCTCATCTCATTACTTGTCAGCCTGCCACACCCATCTGCACCTGTCCATTGTTTGGAATCTGTCACATATATCCACTTCCCAATCATCATCTGTCTTTAAAAATTGTTACCACTAGGCTCAGGAGGTAAGGGTTTGTCCTGTAACTGGAAGGTTGCCGGTTCTGCTGAAAAGTGCTATATTAATAAATTTCACTTCACTTCACTTCACTTTGAACCCCCCGCCCCAGTAGTCTCAGCCGTTGTGTCCTTGAGCAAGACACTTCTCCCACCTTGCCTACTGGTGGTGGTCAAAGGACTCAGTATGATGGCAGCCTCACTTCTGTCAGCTCGCCCCAGGTCAGGGCTGACAGAAGGGCAGCTGTGACTACAATGTTGCTTAACTCAGTTGGGGTAAATGGGTGAATGATTGTAGTGTGAAGCACTTTGGGGTCCTTGGACTAGATAAAGCACTATACAAGTGCAAGCCATTTACCGTTTTACTTTCTTGTTTGGAGTTTGTTGTTTTCTAAATGTTGTATTTAGGCTGTTCACACTAGAATACAACAATGACATTTAAAGATTTTCTCACTCTCATTCTGAACCCAGTTTCAAAATATAGGGTGAAAAAATAAAGTGCGAATGCAAGGCTGAAACCATTAAAAGAATCTTTGCATGCCACGCAACATTTATGTTGTACACAAATGGCAGCAAATGAGTTTACAGGAGTACACACTTTATACATAAACATAAATGGAGTTTAAATGACAAACATTTCTTGAAAAAATTTCATCAAAATCTGTTCTTTAGTTTCTAAGTAATCTTGCAAACAAACAAACTAACACTACTGAAAACATAACCTTGACAGAGGTAATGAAACCAACTGACCTTAGGAAACACAAAAAAATGGCAAGAACCCAGTCAGTTTTATAGATAATGAGCTAATGATAGTGATAGTGGGTCAGCAATATCCCCAACACTTACTATGAACGCAACATATATGGCAGCAATTTATGCTTAAAACACTGGCATTAACAGTTTGTATCAACCTTGATTAACTGTTAGAAAGAAAAATCATGAATCACTGGATGTATTTAAATTAAACTCTCCTAAAATAATCATTGGCTATTCAACTACAACATTTTAATATTTGAAGTCAACCCAATTCAAGATGTCGGCCATAGGTATTCAGCCATAGCCAAAACAAAAGTAGCAATAACTAAGTCAATTTGTCATGTATTGAGCTAAAATTTGAGAGATAAGATTCATTCACAATCTATATTCAAGATTCAAGATTGTTTACTGTCATATGCACGTAGCACAGGGCAACAATGCAATGAAAGGCTTTGGATAAGAAGGGCCATACAACTCGCAGAAAGTACTAATAGCATGCAATATAGAGTAAGTACGTTTGGTGCGCGGTGGCAGGCTCCTGTATCTCCTGCCAGAAGGTAGCAGGCGGAACAGTCCTTTTGTGGGGTAGGTGTGGTCCTTGATGATGCTGCGTGCTTTACGCTGGCACCGGCTGTGGTAAATGTTCTGGATGGAGGGGAGACTGCCGCCAGTGAGGTTCTCAGCTGAGCGCACCACCCTCTGCAGTGCTTTTCGGCTCTGACTGGTGCAGCTCCCGTACCACACTGTGATACAGACCGTCAGCACACTTTCAATGATGCACCTGTAGAAGTTTGCGAGGATGTTAGTGTTCGCGTCAAACTTCTTTAGCCTTCTCAGGAAGTAGAGTCTCTGTCTGGCTTTCTTGACCACACTGTCTGCATGTAATGTCCAGGATAAGTCCTCAGTGATGTGAACGCCAAGGAACTTGAAGCTGCTGACCTGCTCCACCTCAGCGTCGTTGATGTAGATGGGGGAATGCTGGCCTCCGCGCTGTCTCCTGAAGTCTATTATCATCTCCTTAGTCTTGCTGACATTCAGAGAGAGGTTATTAGCCTGACACCAACTAGTCAGTGATTTCACCTCATCTCTGTAGGAACTCACGTCATTATCTGTGATGAGGCCCAGGATGGTGGTGTCGTCAGCAAACTTGAAGATCACGTTTGAGCTGTGCCTGGCAGTACAGTCATACGTGAAGAGGAAGTAGAGGAGTGGACTGAGAACACAGCCCTGAGGACACCCGTGCTGAGGACAAGTGTGGAGGAGTGATGTCTGCAGATTCTCACAGCCTGTGGTCTCTGAGTGAGAAAGTCCAAGATCCAGCAGCAGATGGACTTCTCCAGGCACAGGGCAGTCAGTTTGGTGACCAGTTTGGAGGGGATTATGGTGTTGAATGCTTTGTATGAATGTGTGTGTTTGTGTGTTTGCAGATAAGTCCATAAATCATGTCACAGAGGCCATTGTCTTTGATATTATGATGGAATGTTTATCAAACAGCCCAGAGCAGATCCACAGATGTCCTCAGGCAAGGGAGGGGGCAGAGCATCTTATTTACATAAAATCCAGGAGGAAGTGAAAATAGCTGGCCAAAGGCCGGCACAAGGAGCCAGATTCACATAACAATAATTGTTTTGGGTCAGGCCGACTCTTATTTTCCGTCTGCCTTCAAAGTCACGCTGATCTTTCTCAATGGCGAATCCAAACAGCCAAATTCCAGTTCTATTCCGCCAGATCCGAGCGAACAACTTTCTCCAAGATTTTATCCCCGAGTCCAGGAACTGCATCTAGCCTGCGATCCTGCGAAAGGATCGCATCCAGTCTGCAATTTTGCTCTAGTAACATCTCTTCATTGTCTCTTCATTAAGGTTTGACCAAAATGGCTACAATGCTGTCATTTCTCAACATAGCATTTTACTTTGAGTCTGTGGCATGAAAGTCAGTGGGCAATATGCATTCCTTCAACAAAAGCTTTTTTTTAATTGTAAACAAAAGTTTAATTTGTTGTTTTTAAGTCTTCAAGGTGTCTTGAGTGGAACAAGTCAAACAGACCAGGAAGGTGTTTTTGAAGTGTGCAGGTAATTGTTGCTTCAAGGCAGTGTGAAACCTTCTCAATCACACTGCCTCTTTTGTTTAATCTGACTTTCAAGTCAAGGCCACACCCGTTACTCGGGAAACCTCTCAGTTCAGCATTCAACAGCTCTAAGGCGAGGGATGAAAGAAGTGAGTGGGTACAACAGTCCTGCTTCTATCTGTCACCCTGGCTCAGGATTTGGAGACTAGGTGGGTGGGGGAAGGTTGCACTGCAAGAAACACTTGCTAAAAGTAAGCTGTTTATTAAAGGGTGAAGGCTTTGGTAAAAGGTTGCTTTAATGATATATGTTATTAAACATAATTCCATTGGACAGCATACCATTGAAAGTTTATATGGTCCGCCTGTGACACTGGAGGCTCTTGCTGCAAAGTGTAATTTTGTGATTCTTCTTGTTTTGTCTTATTTGCCATTAATTTACTTTCTTTCATTCCACATTATTACAAGTATAATCATGCTGCAATAGCTTCTGTGTATGTGAGTGGAAAATACTGACCTTCCTGCCTTTAGGCTTTAACAAAGACGTGAAAAACAAAGGTATTGTGATACTTGGAAATCAAACACTCCAGTTTTTATCTTAGCCATTGTATGAACAAAAAGCCACAATCATATAAAACAACTAAAACTAAATGTACCTCTTGAAGATTAAGTTGGAAGAAAAAATTGGGTTAACAAAAATAAACTTCTGATGCTCTAAGACCTCCCTACAGCCAGATAAGTAGGGTAAAATAAATAAAAAAAACATTAAAAACAGTTAATACTTTTTTATAGTCTATTAATTTGTTATCAGTTTCATATTGGATGGTTATTTACTTGTGATTTTCAGGCTATTTACAAGTGTAAAAACCACCAGCTGTAGTAACATGTAACACATCCAGGGTATCCAGGGGTCACATCCAGCAGGATTTTTATGATAATTCTGCATAGATAATTGTGTAATGAAAAACTGACAATGATAAAAAGGTTGAAAAAATAGTGTTTGCAAGAACTGTTGTAAACTTTTGAATTATGCAACTGTTTTAAGACAACAAAATGCGCTTTGCAAATGTGTACATCTGGCCAAGCCATTTTTAGCTTGTCAAAATGGTCCAAATAAACTGATTCTGTTGTTGTCAGTGTTAATGCATATAACTGAATTTGGTGCACTATAAAATTGAAGCAGTACAACTTGTAAAAAAAAATATTCTTATATAAAACAGTATAAGAATATATGTATGTATATATATAACAGTATAAGAATATATGTATGTATGTATGTATGTATATATATATATATATATATATATATATATATATATATATATATATATATATATATATATATATATATGTGTGTGTGTGTGTGTGTGTGTGTACTAATATGGCATACACCTAGAAGAATACAACTATTTTCATAGACTCCCTCAAATTCTTAATCTTCAGTGTCAGAGTTTAACAGCTGGGCAATTATGGCATCCAGCAAGCCCTGATCCCTCTCGTCATTATCAGAGTCAGTGTTGTTGCTGTTACTTGGCAGTTCAGTGATGATTCCGGCCTTCATGAAAGCTCAGTATCCATTACTCTGTGACGCTTCTGACTACGGTAGCCATAATGCTTTGTAGTTTACCAAAGTCGTACTAAAACATTATGACTTAATACATATGATAAGGCTTTCAGGATTATAAGGCGCACTGTCATTTTTTGAGGAAATTAAAAGCTTTTAAGTGCGCCTTATAGTCCAGAAAATACGGTATTTGAATTAGGTTCTGTTTCCTATGGGTGCACCTCCTGTTCTGAGCTCTAGTTCATATTTTACCTCCCCTGCTTTAGTCTGCCCACATGTAATTGATGTCATTATCCTGATATCTCTGCATTAATGAAAAATAACACTTCACAGCAAAGTGAAATAAATTAAACTAAATTAAAATAATCTGTGACAAATATGTATCTGAAACTAATAAAATGGAACACAGTCAGTACTGACTAAAATACAAGTAATTTTTGTCATTTTAACCAAAACATGCAGATTTATAAATAAAAATTACCATGAATTGGTCTGAAAGTCCCAAAAATTAAAAAGGGCTTAAAATATTTAAAATAACAAAATATTAACAGTGTACAGTTTCTATAAAATGAATTTTATAAACTTAAACTTCCTTAAAGCTGCCATCACTGCCCCAGGGGTGGTTGTAGTGTGTAGTACTGCCTTGAAAAAACAAACAAGCAAACAAAAAAAACTTGTTTCTGTACAATCTGCCTTCGATTTATTTAATTTTGGGGTGGCAACTATTTATTTAGTTTTACAATTTTCTAAACAGAACATTGCTAGAGACAGGTGGGTAGACACGGGCAATAAAAACATAAAAAAACAGGGCCAGTTTCTAAAACTTTCTATGATCGCCATACTTTAAAGACATAGGTATGCTGTAACCATGTTCCATCTCTGGTTAAAACAGTCCATTTCCATTTGTATAGATGCAGTCATATTTTCCATCCTATACACCTTTTTTAGTCTCTGTTTCCATTTTCTTACAGTTGGTGGCTTTACATTCTTCCAGTTAACAGTTATGATTTTCTTAGCAATCAGCAATGAAATACATAAAATATATCTTTGATCAGCATTGAAGTCGTCAACCGGTATAACACAGAGTAAATAAAACAAAGCATTTGAAGGAACCTCCCTTTTAACAGTTTTCTCAATCTCTTCCTTAATATTCTTCCAATACTCAGAAATGACTGGGCAATCCCAAAAAATGTTGCCTATTCTTCCACATTGTCTCCAACATAAAGCTGCTGAGGAATCCTTTACAAATTTTGAGATAGCCAGAGGAGTATGAAAATATCGGATTTTGAGTTTCCAGTGGAATTTTTTTATGGGTTGAACTTTGCTACTATTGCAAAGTTCAACCTAAATTTTGTCTTCTATTATTGTATTTTATTCTAGCTCCCATTTTTCCTTGACGTATTTGGTATCTGTAAGTAGATCCGATGAAAAATTTCTGTAGAGATGGGAGACATGTTTTCACACTTGTAGTTGTTTTTCTGGAATTGTAAAAAAATATTGTTTTATACCATTTGGAGTTTTGTCAGTTCTTTTTTTTTCTTTATGATTTGTAATGTAGTGCCTTGTGGTGTATTTCACCCCCCATGTTTTGTCTGAGTTGGTACAGTCCTGTTAGGCTGACACCCGCATGTACGGGTTGACATTCTGTTATTGTAACCATGGAATGGCACATTAAAGTTATCTGGAGTTAGTCTGAGCCTCCTCATCTTTAAAACACTACAACTGGCGAGGAGGAAACTTTTCTGAGGAGAGAAGACATCAAGTAACAGTAATAGTGAGTATCATGGCTCAGTTTGGCAAAATAGACGACTTCAGACCAGAAGTTGAGCCGTGGACGGCATATATCGAGCGGCTAGAGCAATACCTGGAAGCTAACGACATTGATGAAGAAAAGCATGTGGCATGTTGCTAAATGTAATGGGGGCTTGAAAGACTGGAAAGGTGTGACATTCTAAATGTCTGTGAAGCACAGCAATTGGGCAGCACCGATAGTGCCAGTTCTAAAGAGGGACACTTCTCTTTGCTTATGTGGGGATTACAAAGTATCGGTGAACCAAGCCCTTGAAGCAGATACGTACCCTTTACCCTGTTTGGAGGAACTTCTGGCAACGCTCAATGGGGGCAAATACTTCTCAAAGATTGATCTGGCAGCAGCGTACCAACAAGTACTGTTAGATGAGGATTCCAAGAAGTACACAACTATCAATACTTCCTTTTGGAATTAGCACAGCCTCAATGATTTTCCAGCGCATTATGGAAAACATAATGAAAGGCTTACCAGTGGTGGTCTACCCAGATGACTTGTCAATCACGGGACGTACAAAAGCAGAACACCTTAGCAACCTGGAGAAGGTCCTGCAACACTTTCAGGAAAATGGCCTGTGGGTGAAACGTTATAAGTGTGAGTTTGGCAAGCTACAAATTGAATACCTAGGACATGTCCTGAATGAACATGGTGTCTACACTTCAGAAGACAAGGTGAGAGCTATACAGGATGCTCCTGCTCCTACTAACGTGAATGAGCTTCAAGTTTTTCTGGGGATTGTTAAATATTATGGGAGATTTGTGCCAATGCAAAGCACTGCCCTAGCTCCACTTTACAAGTTACTAGGAGACAGTGTGACATGGAGATGAACTGAACTTGAACAGGCAGCATCAGGGGCGTCACTAGGTTTTAAGGACAAGGGGGGCTTAGCCCCCAGGAGATGCACAGGATGTGAGCAAAAGTAGTGGGCGAGAACAAAATTTCTCAAACAGCTAACAAAACCTGCGTTGCTTTTCCACATTTTTGGACACATTTAACAGATACCTTACTGTGTAAATGTTTTAAGCAACCAATTATATTTTTATTCAGAACATCAACAAACAGGAAATATGTTTACAGTTTTAACAAGAAAAATGAACATATTTTTTAATTTTATTTTGTGAATTGAATATTACTATAAATGCCAGCTAATGTACACTATAATGTTTGGTGCTGGTGTATACCCAGTTATGAAGTCTAACTGTGACTTTATATATTATAAAATCTCTCAGTTATTCCACAGCACTGATTTAGATTAACTGACACAAGAATGCTTCTGTAGAAAACGGTTATTACTGCTA
>NC_051446.1:1577035-1587078 GCF_001649575.2 Kryptolebias marmoratus
CACGGTTGCAGAGAAAACGTGGACTGGAATCCATGTAGTGTGGGAGTATGTTATATGAACAAGTGGAATGGATCAGATAACGGAGTTTGTAGGGAAAACATGGACTGGATTTCATGTGGTGAGGGAGTACTCAATATGAACAAGTGGAATGGATTCGATAACGACGCAAAGAGGATCTCTACCTTACACTGTAAAGAAAAAGAAAACTGACAGATTTATGATCATATATTTGAGTTAATAATGAAATAATATATGGATATTTATTTAAACTCATATTCTGGCCACATTATATGGAATTTTTCTAAAAAATAAAAAAATTAAAAAAATTAAAAAATCTTGACACCAAAATTATTTAGGGGGGCTTGAAAACCTTTTTTGAAGGGACTGAAGCCCCCCTAAAACAGGCCTAGTGACGCCACTGGGCAGCATTCAATGGGTGCAAAGGGCTGCTGACAAACAATCGAGTCCTGGCACACTGTTGCCCCTTTTCTACCGGCTCCAAAGGTCCCGGCTCCACTCTACTCGGCTTGCTTTGCGCGCGTTTCCACCGGCATTTTTTCGAGGCCGGTCCCTGCTTTTTTGGCTCCTGTTCACTCCTTGGTCGTGGGTGTGACCAGATGCAAGCATAAAGAGCGAACGGTAGGAATATAAACAACAGCGTTAGCTTACCCTGCAAAGTTTATGCCATCTGTCCCCCAGCTGAAGGCGCTGTAAAGCCTGAACTCTCCGGCGGATAACAGCTGTCCTACTCTGTGCAACAATCGCGGTATCCAGAGCATTTCCACTACATCCCTTGGAGTTCCCAGGTGAATCCTGGAAAAGACTGTATATCGACTTTGCTGGACCTTTCCTCATGATTATGGTAGATTCATAAACAAAGTGGTTGGAAATATTTTGGAAATATTTTGTATGCCACAAATCACATCACAAACTACAGTGACAAGGCTAAAAAACAGTTTGCTTTCTATGGACTCCCTGAACTAATAGTCACGGATAATGCCACCACTTTCACTTCTGCAGAGTTTCAAATACTTGTGACACAAAAAGGCATTTTGCAGACAACAAGTGCACTGAGGTATCCTGCTACGAATGGTTTGGCAGAAAGATATGTACAAACATTTAAAGTAGGAATGAAAAAGCTTGCCAACCAACCATGCAGCATTGAGGACAAACTTTCATTGTTTTTATTACAGTATGTTATTACGCCAAATTGCACCAAGGGTTAGTCCCCGGTGGAATTGTTTTTGCACAGACACATCTGTACCAGACTGGATTTCATCAAACCTAACATCAAGGCAACTGTTCGCAGGAAACAGTATCAGCAAAAAGCTCAACATGATCACGCAGCTGTGGACAGTTCCTTTACAGTGGATGACGCTGTGTATCTTCGCAACACGGGGAGGAATTCACAAGTGGATACCTGGACAGGTTGTAGGTCAAACTGCTCCACTGTCTTACAAAGTAAAAGCATGGGACATTGTGCACAGACGACATGGGGATCAGCTTTGTGTCCAAGCTGTAGCTGAACCAGATATCAAAAACCGTGAAACACCAACACAAGAGCAAAATGATGTAAACATCTCACCTGATCAAAGTGCTCTGGACTCAGGGGTGCAACCTCATGCTCCCTCAGATCCTCCATCGGATGTGAGGTGTTCTGCCTGGCCACGGAAGACACCAAAATGATATCTTGAATAGCATCTTGCTTATTTATACATAAGAGTTTAACTTTCATGTCATGTTCTCCTTTTACTCTTGTTGTGTTAAGGGTTACATCTGAATTAGATGTTGAGGTAATCTAAACAAAAAAAGCAAACTCTTGCTGAAAGTAGCTCGGCCTCAGGGCTCATTAGAGTTGTGCAGGGCTCAGTGAACGGCGCACGGATCTGAGCAAGCGGTGTAGGCGTTTATACTTGGCGCTTACTTCGGTGCAGTGTTCTCCAAAAAGACAGGGGGCAGTACGCTACGTAACCAGTGGAACATTAAATATGGCTGCACGTATTCAGGAGGAAGAGCTGTTGTGTTTCTGGCTGGATACAGAGAGAATGTTTAAACTTAAAGCATTCAGTTTGACTTTCATTGATTTATTTGTTTTAGTTGTGATTTGCCCATCATGGGACTAATATTTCTTCCCTCTGTGACACTCCTTTTTATCGGCTGTAGCAGTAATCTCCTTCCATGCGTTTTGAACTGTTTAATTATCTTTGTGATCTCTCATAGAGGGATTATATAAATGCTGATACAGGCGAACCAGCTCCGATAGAGCACCAAAATCGTTCATTTTGAAAGGAATGCGGCACGCGCAGTCCGCGCCAAGTTACAAAAATTAGGAGGTGCATGACCACGCGACACGACACCGTGCAGGGCCTTTGCACAGGGGCGGGGACAGTGCGATTGCGTCACTGTTGGCGCATGCACTCTTGCGCGGTGATCAACACGTTAAAATTTTCACCAAAACCCATCTCAGTTTTTGTTTAAAAAATTGCCAATCTAGTTGAACAAACGCTTTCTCAGCATCTAAGCTGAGAAGCATTAATGGTTGTGCATTCTTTGCCAAAAGTGACTGTGGATTTTATGTTCTCCTTATATTATTTGTCCCCTGACAACTTGAATTGAACCCTGTCTGATGTGATTTTATTAATTTCCTAATATATGTTTGTATTCTAGCTGCTAAAATAGATGTTAATATTTTATAGTCCACACCTAATTGGCTAATGGGACAGTAAACAGAACATATTTGTGGATCTTTTCCCTCCTTTAATGGCAGCTTCCGACCACGAGTCTGGTTAGTTCCTGAATTCAACACATAATTATATAGTTTGCATAATACAGGAGTAAGATCATTAGCAGACACTTTGTAATATTCTCCTGCAAATCCATCCAATTGGGAACTTTGTAACATTCAGCTTGATGACCTAAAGCGAAACTTACAACTTTCCAAGGGGGTTCTGTCTCAGGTATCAGGTCCATTCAAAAATCATTTGTACTTGGAAAAAAAAAACAAATACTGTAAGAAAATTTTTGAAGGTATCAACAGCAGATTTATTCAAAGAGCCATAATAATAGTAAAAAATAAACAAATGATATTACTGAAAATTAACAAATAAGCAATAAACTGAAATTTCTTTCATTTAATGATTGAATAGTGTCCTGAAAAGGGAATCCTCCAGCTGCACGGATCAGCGGATCAGTATAGACACATGTGTCTATACTGTGGCGCCGCCCCACGTCGACGTCCACCCCTTTTTAACTGTCCACATCAGCCACACCTGAAAACCATACATGATCCTGCCCAAATACTGTTTTAAACAGTGGAAAATGATGTAATCAAAAAATCTCTTAACAGGAACTGTAAAGCCACTTTAACATTATTTACATATTTCATTATTTTTTTGAAAGAAACATAAACATAATGGTTATGTTACAACTTGTTGTTTTTTAGCTGAACAATCGTTTCTTTCACCTCTTCTTCAGTAATTGGTTTCCTCAGAGGCTTCCTCAGCTGCCAACTTGTCTAATGTAACATTTTTTAGAAAATTATTTATTTTTTCTTGTTTTGGTTCCTGAAGTTGACCTGTGCATAATTGTTCGTAATATCTAGCAAAAGATTTTGAAATTGCTTTAGGACCGGTTTCAAAATATTTCAGGTTGTGCAGGGGTGTCAAACAGCAGCTGGCTATGTGGAGATGTTGCAGCGGGCATCCCTCATGACTGAGAGTCCTTGTCTGTGTGGTAATGATTGGGTTTTTCAACAGGACAATGCTGCAGTTCACAATGCCCGCCTGACAAAGGAGTTCTTCCAAGAGAATAACATCACTCTTTTGGACTATCCTGCATGTTCCCCGGATCTAAACCCAATTGAGAACATCAGTTCCAGACAGTGGATGCCCTTCGTGAAGCCATCTTCAACACTTGGAGCAACGTTCCCACTAGCCTCCTGGAAACACTGGCATCAAGCATACCTAAACGATTGTTTGAAGTCATCAACAAGAATGGTGGAGCTACTCATTAATGAGTCCTTTTTTTGACACTTAGATTTCAGTTTTGGGGGGTTTTCGGGGCTTTTTGAGCTATGGTCTTAAACTTTTGATCAACTGAAAAAATCATGTTTGAGTGTAAATGCAGTTTTCAATTAATTCCCCACTCAAAAGTTTTTGTCTCTTACGCTGATTTCTTCCTTTAACATCGTGAAGCTCTACTTAGAACCTTCTTAAGATCCAATAGTGCAAAATGCAAATTCTTGCAATTTTTTGTCTGGTCCTAAGATTTTGATCCGGAGTGTATATCCTTTTTTCATATATGTGTCAAAGTTTTTATGCTGGTAACATCCTCCAATTTTTTTTCTGTTTTACCCGGTTGTCCATATTCATTCTCCATAGTTGTGAAATCAGTAAATCTGTTTTCACTGATGTAGGTAAACATCTATCTATCTATCTATCTATCTATCTATCTATCTATCTATCTATCTATCTATCTATCTATCTATCTATCTATCTATCTATCTATCTATCTATCTAACAAGCACAGGTGTATTAATGTAGACTGCATTCCACTCAGAAGGAGTTCTGTTTTGGTGCAGATTTTACAGAAAACAAAAAGCTTGCACAAGTGCAGAATTAGAATACAACCCTCTTTAATACACCTGTATTTCCTTCTCTTTAGATCAAAATGTCTGAATCAGGCCTGTTGATTGCACTAAGGGCAAACCACAGAGAATGTAATGTTATTTTAGGCCAAGCTCTGTGCTGGAACAGGAGCACTATAAAAAAAAGCTTTCTCTTTTTCTTCCCATTATTGTTGTTGAATTTAATTAGTTCTGGTTAAAGTGTTGGGTCAGAACAGTCAAATCTGGCAAAAAAAAAAGAAAATGAAGAAAGATGAAAGAAAACACATCTTACCAAGAGAACTGAGATTGTGTTGCTGAGTGCAGACTCTGCCAACAGCAACTTGATAATATGCCAAAATTTAATCCTTGCCAACCCCTTTCCCTCTTTATTATCACCCACCGTTGGGCACAATTGTGCTAATGTTTTTCTATGTGTGCTTTCAGGTGTCTGTCTCTTAGGAAAATACCTCATGAACCACTGGACGAATTTGAATGAAACTTTCAAAAAGCAATCAATGGATTTACATATACAACTGATGAGCTTTGAGTCAATCTGTTAGACATTTTGCAAACACCCAGGCACTAGCAAAAACATCATCATCAACCATTGCTTTTCAGGATTGTGTGATATAATACCAACAGAGTGCTCAAAGCTTGAGTCAAAAAAATTCCTTTGTAAGAAGAAAAACATTTAATTTGAGGAACGTATAACAGTGATCTGCAGGTGGTGGCCTTCTATTTTGTTAGTTTCCCTTAATAAATACATGTTCAGCGTTAAGTGGCTTGCAGCAAACACACTCCTTTCAGAGCTTAGAGTAAATCCTCAGCCTTTTAGAAACAGTAGTATTTTTTTCTGAGGTAATGAGATCACATCTGTGAACAGACTTGTGTGTGCACGCTGTAGATTGAATATGACAACATGTCATGCAGAGCGTGTTTTTCCCACTGTGGATCCCAAAGTTAATTTAATGAATTTGATTGCAGCAGGAGCTGCCTCAGCAGTTGCTTTTCCACTTTGGCTGTGTCAGCTGAACCTAATGCTCATTATATTGTTTCTCTCTGTTTCCATCTTTATTGCTGTCACACTTACAGGATGTATATCATTTTTCAAAGCTCCATAGCTTCTTTCCTGGACTATTTTTTTCAGATCAGTATTTTCAAAAATGGAAACTAACTTTACAGTCAGTTGGCACTGTTGGGCCAGTAACTAAGAAAATTTACCAGCCTGACAACAATTTCACTGGTTGTGACTTCAGATCCAGTTTCTTGAACAAGAAACTGGAGAAACAAGACAAAAATAATATTTTCAAGTAGTGTGTGTATTTCACACAAATCCTTTTTTAATTAAATACAAAATACTTGTTTCAAGTGAGTAGTTGTAATTGTTGGTTTGGCAAATACACCATATTCCCAAAAGTATTCAATCACCCATCCAAATCATTGGATTCAGGTGTTCCAATTATTTCCATGGCCACGGGTGTATAAAATCCAGCACCTAGGCATGCAGATTACTTCTACAAAAATTAGTGAAATAATGGGTCCCCCTCGGGAGCTCAGGGAATTCCAGTGTGGTTCCATGATAGGATGCCACCTGTGCTATAAGTCCAGTCATGAAATTTTAACACTACTAAATATTCCACAGTCAACTGTTAGTGGTATTATTAAAAAAGAAATGGAAGCAACTGGGAATGACAACAATTCAATCACAAAGTGGTAGGTCACGTAAAAATACAGAGCAGGCTCAGCGGATACTGAGGTGCATACTGCATAGAGGTTGCCAACATTCTGCAGACTCAATAGCTACAGACATCCAAGCTTAATGTGGTCTTCAGATCAGCTCAAGAACAGTGCATAAAGAGCTTCATGAAATGGGTTTCCATGGCCGAACACCTGCATCCAAGTCTAACATCACTAAGTGCAAATCAAAGCTATGGATGCAGTGCTGTAAAGCAAGCCTTCATTCCATTTGATTGACTCCAAAAGTTAATCAGCTGTAGCTGTACATCCAATAATTATTTCCTGAAAATTTCATTCAAATATTTTTGGTGGTTCATGACATTTTTTGCTGACAAACAGACTTGACTCCAAATAGTTAAAGGCAAAATTTTAAACAAAAATCTTGTGCAATCTATTAGCACTCAAAATATGTGTTGGACAATAGTCTTAGTTACTACAATACCAAATTTTGGATCAATAGCTGTATAATTGATAGAACTACAGCCATCTTTGGATTTTTAATGTCAGTTGGCTGTGGCATCGATCTTGAATCGAATTGATATGGAAGGAGAATTTTGCCATAAGTCGAGAGCGCACATTCAATTTGCAAGTAGGATTTCATCTCTTGCTTTCAAAACTTTTAACACTTGCACTCAAAACATCTGCTCTCTTTCAAATATTCTCTTTTCTCTCTCAAAACTTCTGCTCTCTTTCAAATATTCTCTTTTCTCTCTCAAATCTTTGTGTTTGCGCTCAGATTTCCTCCTTGCGTGCAAAACCTCTCTCTTTTACGAATCGGATCTACGCTTGCAAACCTCTCTGCTCGCTCGCGGATTTTTTCTGTTCTCACGCGGATCTGAGCACCATTGCCTAGCAACCATTCCAGCCAATAGAATGAAAGTGTTCCTCTGGGCGGGGGGAAGCTCCTCTGGGGTGCATTTGTTTCCTTCTAGTGAGTGTGCCTGTGTGGCTACAATAGAGTTTTGGAATCGACATCACTGCACAGTGACATTGTGGGGCGCTTACTTCTCGCGCAGTCGGTCGGCGCCATTTTTGAAGGCCACACACCAAAACAAACAGTATTCTGGTGTTTCCGCTGTATTCTCCTGCTTAATGCTGAAAAGCAGCTCAAAGCAAAGGGGACTATATCGCGACAAACTTCTCCCAGTTGCCTAAATACAGTACACAGAAAAGAGAGCTAAAATTGGAAAGTTCAAAATTCAGTCAAGCTAAATGACAGAGTAAACACAAAATGTAACTTGTATTAAAATTTATTTATTGAATTTGCAATAAAAATAAATGCATGTTTATGTGCTTATTTGGCACATATTAAGTCTTTTCATCATATTCTAGTGTTTTTCCACCATGGTCCTCATGCCACGCTGCCCTGCATGTTTTAGATGTTTCCCTGCTTGAGCACTCATGTAATCATCTGAATCAGGAATGTTAAAGCAGGGAACATCTCCAACATGTTGGGTAGTGTGTCTTGAAGACCAGGGTGGGAAAACACTTTTTTAAATAACCTGTGATCATGCCGTTGCTGTACTCCAACCTTTCATAGAAAACACTAATAATGGGATGTCTTCTGCATTTGTGAAAATTTACTGCTTCTTACTGCTGCTGTGCTGTTCAGAGTAGTGGGAACTTAATTAGAAGCTATAGAAGCCCCCATCCCTTTACTCATTTGGAATGCACGAATTGCTACTATCGCAGTATTACTGGGAACAAGGCTGAGGTCCTGCATGGGAGCATCTGGAGGTGTAGAATAAAATATCAGGGATGAAGCAGATGGTAAAATACAAAAGTTCCATTTGGGTTTGCATCGGACACCTCAGACTCACTGCAATTTTATTTTAGAGCTGAGATGAGAATCTGATGCTAATAGACTTTTTCTTACAGATTTTAAAGTACATGAAATACCAAATCAAGAGATGTAGAACTTCAAACTTAAAGTTATCCTCATATTTCATCATCTACCCTGATGGTCCACAGAGTGTTGGACCCAAACACAAAGCAGAACTGTAGCATCCTACATCTAGTACCGACTGTTCCACAAACTATGAATCTAAATGTTTTATAATAAAAGTAGGTGGGCATAACTCTGATCATTAGATGAAAACAATACAATACTTGGTACATATAGTATCTGCATCATCAGGCATTAAAAGTATACATACTCCACCTTAGTCATGGTGCTTTGAGGCCAATTAGCAAGAATAGTCAACGAGGGCTTGAAATGTAGGAATTTTCACAACCAGAAAAGTTTTTTTATAAAAAGCTCCAAACCGTGTCTACATTATAAAAAAAAATCAAAGACTTTTTTAAAAATGTTTTATTTATTTAGAATATTTGCTTTCATATTTTTCTTGATCAAAAAGGACTTGATAATAGTTGAAGTTTACAGGCAAAGGATGTGTAGCAGCCCGGTAGACTGGGACACTGGTGAAAAGCTTCATCCTTCTCTCTGCAAAACACAAGCATGGAAATATCTGAATGTTAGCAATACAGACACAGAAAATGTCAAGACACATGATGTGATTTTCATTTATAAACTCATAAAAGCTAAAGCATTAACAAAACCCCAATTAGTACAATTAGCTGAGGAAGTAGATCGGCTCCAGTTCAGAAGTGAAGGCAACCAGGGGAAGGTTGATTAAACTGTCTTACAACAACTGGAAATCACTGTGAAAAAATTTATGAATCTGTATGCAGCTTTACAAATACATTTGTTTTTCAAAACAGCAGACATTAGCAGAAATAGAAAAGCTGCTGGATCCAACAAAGGCCTAGAACAGATTGCTAAAATAATCAAACGAATATTGGAAGTAACTAGAATTCCCCAAAAGAAAAAATCTCACTCCAGTTGTCAAAATCCATAGTAATAATTGTCACTTTAATCATGTAAAGTTAACTTTTCAAATCCCTTTTGCCACAATTTTTCAAGTTATTTGGTTTAATTTGAGTCCCCTATCCAACTTTTATGCTGATTCAGCCCTTCATGTCAATATTTTAGTACTAAATTCAAACATTCAGTCATTTTCCATAAACTGGCATAACGTATGATATATTTGTTTTTCAATAAACGTCACATAAATGGTGAAAAACTTAATTCATTTGAGCGTGTGTGTTTTTGATATAATTATGGTTTTACACCAAAGTTAAGAACTCATGGTTTTAGGGAAACTTAATTTTTGAGACTGATTACCATACACTCCTAATCAAAATCTTAAGACCAGACAAAAAATTGCAAGAATTTGCATTTTGCACTATTGAATCTTAAGAAGGTTCTAAGTAGAGCTTCATGATGTTAAAGGAAAAAATCAGTGCAAGAGACAAGAAGTTTTGAGCAGGGAATTTTCTGCAAACTGCATTTACACTCAAACATGATTTTTTTTAGCTGATCAAAAGTTTAAGACCATAGTCTTTAAAAGCCAAAAGCTGTGCAAGAATCTGGATTCCATGTCATTTTCTGTCAAGTCTTTACACTGTCAAGACCTCCTGATGGCAAAAGCAAAAAAGCTCACTGACTTTGAACAAGGTAGGATTGTTGAGCTACATAAGCAAGGCCTCTCACAACGTGCCATCGCTGCTGAGGTTGGACGCAGTAAGACAGTCATTTTGCATTTTTTAAATGATCCTGAGGGTTATGGAACAAAAAAGTCAAGTGGTAGACCCAAAAAAATTTCACCAGCTCTGAGCCGCAGGATCCGATTGGCTGTCC
>NC_051446.1:1589380-1604278 GCF_001649575.2 Kryptolebias marmoratus
CACTACGTTTGCTCACATCCTGTGCATCTCCTGGGGGCTAAGCCCCCCTTGTCCTTAAAACCTAGTGACGCCCCTGATGTCTCCACTATATTTCATGTACCCTCTTACACCATTCTGTCTGATTTTGGGAAAATATCAGAATATAAAAGTGACTTATCAAAAGCATTTTATTTACTATTAACCTTAAAGTAAAATAACAGCTAAATACATTAACTCTCGCTCCCTTCATGGTTTCAGATCAATTTAAATATCTTGGGATAAATGTCACGCAAGAAATTTCTGGGCTTTTCAACAAAAACTTTGAAAACCTGTTTTAACAAATTTAACAACAGATCAAGAGATGGTCCAACCTCCCCATCTCTCTAGCTGGCCAGATCAACATTATTAGAATGAATGTTCTGTCAAAATATTTATTCTTATTTCAGTGCATTCCAATTCTAATTAATAAGATTTTCCTGCTAATATAGATTCTTTAATAATATCCTTTATTTGAAATAAAAAAGACATCAAGAATTAGCAGAGACCTGAGGCCATGGGGGAATGGGATTACCAAATCTTCAACTATATCATTGGTCAATGCATGTCCTTCTGGAATGGGCCTCTCAAACCTGGGTGGGAACAGATGGAAAATCAAGCCTTTTTTCCTAATATACCAAAATCATTGTTATACTATTCTTCTGATCTGTCTAGATTTAAGTGTCAGAATCCTGTAGTTTCACACTCACTCAAGATTTGGTCTCAGATCAGAAAACATTTTAAATGGAATCGCTGTTCACTAATAATGTGCTTAACTGGTAACCAAGGATGTAGGCTTCTCTCAGGTAAACTAGTTCAACAATGGGATCTCAAAGGTGTGCACACAATTATGGACCTGTTCATTAACAACTTACTCCCTACATTTGAACAATTAGGACATACATTTAATATTGATAGTAAAGATTTTTATAAATATTTGTAAATACGCATCTTTATGAAAACATTCTCTTTTTTCCCAAATCAACCACAAGAGTACTCTACGATCCACTTAGAAAAGGATACATATCCAAAATATATAACACCATACTTGCCAACATTTAGGAATGGCAATGTGGGACAACATAGCATGAAGCGGGCACCACTGCCCCCCCCCCACCTCTTTACCCCTAACCCTCAACCACACACACACATTCACATTTTAAGTATTACATTATCTGTGTTTAATTCTGTCTGCCCAAATATATACAGTTGTATATAAAAAGTTTTGCCAGACACAGCTTATCCATTCATCAGCTGATCATGTCTTTAAAACATCATGCAAAAAACCCACTCCCAGAAATACACACAAACATCATAGATTCAACACGATTTTCCTGAATTCCTGCCACTGTGGACACAGAGTGGAGCAGGTCTCCTCTCTGCTATTAGATTGACAGCTGTCAGTGCTTGGGGAAGTGGGCGGGGCTTATGGTATGCTGCAAAATGAGTGCTTTCTCACATTTAGCCGCCAAAGTCACTAGATTTGTCACTAATCGCTTTTTTAAAATGCTCGAGGGATCTGAAAACTTGCTAAATATAGTGTTAAAGTGACAAAAAAGTGCGTGTGTGTGTTTTTTTGCGTAAGAAATACAAAGTGTGGTGTGTGAGGGCCAAATGCGGGACTTTTGGCTCTCCCGCACAGGGTGATGCGGGACAAGTGACGGGGGGGCTAAATGCGGAACTGTCCTGCCCAATGCGGGACGGTTGGCAAGTATGTAACACCCTTTCCCGCACTTGACCATATTAAAAATGCCTGAAATAAAGACTTAGGAATAAACATTACAGAAGACCAGTGGAATGAAGCCCAAAAACGAGTCCACTCCTCTTCAGTTTGCATCAGGCACGGCCTATTGCACCTATCCAACCAAAGACTGTCTGAGATTTTCCGGGGAGTGGATGCTTCTTGTGAATGTTGTGGCTATGCTCCTGCTTCAATAATACATACAATTTAGAACTGTCCGAAGATTGTCCTCTACTGGTCCAAAATAACAGAGACTTTGTCAGTAATTTTTAAAGTCTAACTTCCTGTTGATCCTGTAATGTCAGTGTTTGGGCTTGTACCCACAGATATTAATCAGAATAGCTCACAGGCTAATATGTTATGCTTTGTGACATTATTGGCCAGACGTCTAATTTTACAAAACTGGAAAAATAAAGTCTCTGCTATTTATCAAAATCTCCTTAGTGATAGAATGCAGCACCTGCATTTAGAGAAAAAATAAGTATTCCTTAAGGCAGAAAGAACAATCGGTCTACTCAATCTGGCAATCCTTTATTGCTTAATATAATAAGAAATAAATTTGAATGGTTTTACTAATTGTATTCACTCAGTTTCATGTATAAACTTATTCCTTGTATGTTAAACATGCGAATATACTATACTACCAAAACTAATATTAAACACAGGTAAAGTGAGTTATACAGTTGATACCAGAAGCTTACATACACTATATAAAAAGACATGCATTTTCTTCACAGCTTGACGTGAAATCAGAATAAACTTTTCTCGTTTTATGTCAATTAGGATTTTCACAATTATTTCTATTTGCTAAATGCCAGAGTAATGAAAGAGAGAATGTTTTTGAGGTAATTTTTCAATTCAATTTTTATTTTTAACAGAACAGTGCATATTAATAACAGCACATCTGTAACATGCCGGAGTTAGCCAGAGGGTAGTTTTCATCTGTAGTCCTGGTAGCCAGTTGTGCAATGGCACCCTAAGAAAACATGGAATGTTAAAAAATACAATCATCAGTAATTAAGAACGACATATTAAGACAGTGTTAGTTCATAATAGAAGAGCAACAATGATGGCGGAAAACAGTAAGATACAAGTGGAAGTAGTTCTGAGGATCAACAAAACAATTCTTTAAGCACACGTAGCAGTAGCAAAACGTAAAAAGCATAAAATCATCACTGAGTATCAAACATTGATAAAACCAATTAAAACATTTATTATATGCATGATAATTTAACAAACAATGCTGATAAAATCATAAAAACGTGTCGTTTACATTGGGTCAAAAGAGAATCACATATTCACAAATTAAACACATTATGTCAGCGGCAGGGGTTTAATGTTGACAAATCTGACTACTGATCAGCCATTGTTTAAGATGAGTGTGAAATAATTTATGTGTTAATGTCTCTAATTGTTGTTGGAATAGTATTCCATTCATGAAAAGCTTTAACAGAAAAAGCTGACTGACTAAAGGCAGTTTTTCTTAATGGTCTAAATGGTTTTTCTTAATAATACAGTCACACCGGGACACTCCTCGAGTGGTTCTGTGTGTAGATGTTCTTAGACTGATAAAATCACTAACAGGAGGTAGGGCCATCTCATGTTGGATTTTGTATGTCTGACAGAGATTTGTGTACTTGATAAGATTGTCCCACCTTAAAATATTGTATTTTGATAGAATGAAGCAGTGATGAAAGTGTTTTGGTTTCTTTCTGTAACGGTTTCAGAGAGGTGGGGTTAGTCTGAGACTAGCTTGTTAGACAAGATGTGAAATGAGAAAGAATCATTGAGTGCATAAAGATTTTAGCAGCTTGAAACAGAATTTCTAATAAATCTGAAATTTGCTAAATTAAATTAAATTATTTACATTAATTTAATTATTACATATTACTTTCTTCAAAGTCAAATATTTAAATACACTTCATTAGTATTTGGTACCATTGTCCTTAAACTGTATGACTTGGGTCAAACGTTTTGTATATTTTCCCACAAGCTTCTCACAATAGTTGGCAGGAATTTTGGCTCATTCATCCTGATAGAACTGGTGTAACTGAGCCATGTTTGTAGGCTGCCTTGTTCACACATGCCTTTTCAGCTTTGCCCATAAATTGCTGATAGGATTGAGATCAGGGCTTTGTGATGGCCACTCCAAAACACTAATTTTGTTATCCTTAAGCCACTTTATAACCAGTTTGGCAGTATGCTTCAGGTCATTGTCCATTTGGAAGACCCCATTTGCACCAAAGCTTTAACTTCCTGGGTGATGTCTTGATATGTTGCTTCAGTATTTCCACATAATGTTTTTTTCCTCATGATGCCATCTTTTTGTGAAGTGCCCCTATCCCTTCACAGCAAAATCCCCCGCAAACATAATGCTGCCACCCCCGTGTTTCACAGTTGGGATGGTGTTCTCCTTCTTGCATTCTCGTTCTTAGTCATTATGGCCAAACAGTTCAATTTTAGTTTTATCAAACCACAGGACATGTCTCTAAAAATTAAGGTCTTTGTCCCCGTGTGCATTTTTAAACATTAATCTGGCTTTTTTACGTGTCTTTTTTAGTAATGGCTTCTTCCTGGCAGAGTCGTCTTTCAGCCCATGTCACTTTTGCCATCTTTAGCCAGCATCTTCCCCAGTTTTTTTTTTTTTTGCTTTTGTTCTTGGGTTGATATGCACATTTCAAACCAAAGCAAGTTCATTTTTGGGACCCAGATTTTTCTTCTTCTTTTTTTTTCCCTGCTCTCAGCAAAGGTGGACACTTTTTTCTTCTGTCTTCTGGACGGTTGATAAAACTTTCCATCACTATCAGGACAATGGCAGAGAGGTCTATCTGGAACAGTATCCGTGGGCATTCCTCTTTGTTGTCTTTGTTGTCATCCTCTCCATTCCTCCCTCCCCCTTTGTCTCATTAGCATAGTTGATCTAGCTTAACCTATAACTTTATCAGCATTAATATAGTTGAATTGGCTGAACCTTTAGTTGAATTTGCATTAACAAAGGTATAGTTTATCTTAGTCTGTTCAGCTGAGGTTCTTAAATCGTAGTTTAGTTTATGTTAGCTTATTATATCTTAGTTTGGTTTTCCTCAGTTTATTTTAGTATGACTTAGTCAATTTTATCCCGCCTTTGCTTGCCAAAACTTAATTTAGTTTGCTTGGCTAACTTTATGTTATATTTTAGTTTAGTCTGTGTTTTAGATACATTTAGCTTTGCTTTTTTTAATAAAACCTTGACACCTCTAGTTGGCCGTTTATTATTTTTACTCTTAGTTAGCCTTCCGGTACCATTAGTTTCTGATCTGTTCAGCTGAGGTTTTTAAATCCTAGTTTAGTTTATGTGAGCTTATTATCAGTTAAGTCTTAGTATCTTAATATCTATCTTATTTCTTTCTCAGTTTATCTTTAGTATGACTTAGTATGACTTGTTTTAGATAAGTTTAGTTTAGCTTTTTTACATCCTAGTTTCCTAGCTTAGTTTTCCATCAGTTTGTTATTTTTGCTCATTTATTTTATTTAGATTATCTTAGCTCATGTTTTAGATAAGTTTAGTTTTATTTTATTATTGTTTGTGTTTTTGTGATGACTCTTGTTATGGCCCTGGGCTTTGTGGTGTAACAGTCATTTTACTGCTTGGTTCCTAGAGTTGAGTGGGTGTCACCACAAGGGGCACCTATTGCTTTTTCTTTTGTTGTGGTTTTGTACTGAGTAATGTTTTGAGGAAAGGAAGATGATCTGTGATGATGAGGTGCAGAGAAGTGCAGTTTTGTTATTTTTCTCATGTATGAGAGGATAAAACAAGCCCAGTGCCGTGGAGATCTGGCTTCACATGGACGAAGTGAAATAAAGTGAAAGTGTGGAATACTTCAACCGTGTGTTCAGCTGTTTCGGGTTAGAGTGGCTAACCACTGCTGCTAACTCCTTCTCCAATCGCTCACGGCACCGTCACAGTGGGGTGGGCTGCAGGTGTCGTGTGTCTGCCTTTGTGCTCCTCCTCTGTGCAGGTGATGCTGATTTGCAGATTTGGAGCACAGAGTATTTGAGGCTGGCTGTTTCCTCTCTGGCGCTGTTCCTTCACTTCTTGCTGCCTCCTGACGCGTGGATGAATGGGTTAGGGTTGGGGTTATGTTAATGACGTTCAGGTTTAGTGAGCTAGGATTGAAAACGGCTTCAGAGCATCTGAAAGTTGGCATCAAAGCCACTAGTTCAGGCAGTAACACGAGCGTTCTCCAGCTCGAGTCTCCCCAAGGTTTCATTAGTGCTTGAAATTAATTCTTCCTGTTACTTTGTGTTTGCATCTTCATCTGATCTTCATTTTCCCGCTAAAATATTAACAGCTTGCACTGTAGTCAACATTATTATCCGAAGGTGAACACTGTCCATTATTTCTGCATACAAATGAGAAATGCTTCAGTGCTGCAGAGTACAAAAAATTTTAAACCTCAGCTTTGTAGCTGTCGTCAAAATGATACAAGGAAGCCTGACTTTATGGGAAAAAATATTTTATCTGTACACTGTTAGATTGAACAGTTGTTGGACTTACCAGTGTCAAAATTCTTTGAATAAAAAAACTTGTACACCCAAAGAGTAGGGCCCCATGAAATGTTTTAAAATGACTAAATACAAAATTTATGAGGTTAAAAAAACCTGTTTTGGTGGCAGCAGATATCCGATGCTCCAATAGGTCTCTGGAATCCAGGAATGAGCTTCTATTGCTCCTAATTCTTTTTAAAAGGCTTTACTTTCACTCTGACAGTGTGTGAGTAAAGCCATGTCTGCAAAGAGCAATGGCAGATGGACTCTCAGCTCTTTGGGGACAGTGAGACTGATCATCTTTCTTCCTGCAGTCTAACAGATCATCAGCCTGAAACAGTCAGCTGACCTCCAACCATTCCTCTTTATTAAACAAGATAACGCTTTCACTTTATGACCTTTCTGTGTTGTAATACATTATTTTACCCCCACTAGTAATTAAGCTGCATATAAAGTGAAAAGGTAAGCCTTTATTCTAAAAAATCTAAAAAATCAGCTGTGAATGTTTTGAAAGGTAACTTTAAAATTTTATGATAATTAGGGTAATAAATTCCTTAAACGAGCTGCCCCATTTAATCCGACCACTGTACTTAGAAAATAAAACCGGAAAAACTATGTATGTTAGAAATCTAACTTGCTTCACTGCCTCTTAACCACTTACTCTGAGAAAATATCAATATCAATGAACTATTAATGTTCCTTATTGTTCGTCATGAATAAGAGTGTGTAAATGCAGAGAGCATCATTACATACTAAACACTAACTAAAAGACTGGAATGTAATATTTCAGACCCCAGAGGACAAAAAAAGAAAAAAAAAAAACCTTTTATAACATACCACTCACTGTATTTAATTGTCTTCATATCTTATTTATTATTTGTGTGTAAAAGGTTTTTAAAAATTGGGGTATCTAAACTAATAAAGTTTGTTGCATTCTTCACAAGAACAGACAAATTTGTTAGCTTGCTCAAGGTGGTAAGAACAAGACTATTTTGAAGTATATTTTGGTATTATATACTTCACGACAATCTCAAGAACTCCTTGGAAGCCAAGACAAAATGGACAACCGTAATGCAAGATTATTTTGTCAGATTTAAAAAGAAAAATGAAAACATTATGTGATTGTTCTTAAAGGAAGTACCTCACTGGGCTGTGACTGTTGGAGACTAGCTGGTGACTCAAAATGGCTGGAAAATAGGCAACTTTCCTGCTGTCAGTGATGAAAACTATCTAGGATCACCTTCCTTGTAGAAATAAAGCCTGAATGAAACTTGAAGCAAGAATTCAAAACAATATCATACTAGTCTATGACAATTCTATGGCTGCCACAAACAATTATTTTTATTTTTATTATGAATTGGCTAATTTTTTAAATAATCAAATAATCTGATTTTTTTTTATGAAGATCAAAATGGTTGATTTTATTTTAGTTCATTTAATTTTTAATAGTAAACTTAGGCATTTACAGTATGTCACATATTACAATGTAAACAAAACTGGACACAAAATGGGCAGTGTTGTTGAACATAGGCTAAGATTCTGGTCTATAAGTCTTCTCAAACATTTATTCATTGAAAAATGTTGTAGACAACTTTTGAAATTTTATTGAGATCATTTAGCAGCTTAACAAAAACTAGGGAATGGTTTTGTTTCCCTGACAGCTCAACAACTCCTGCTGTGTGTATCAATCTTCTGCTGCTGATGTTAAGCAACAACAATCTTACAGAGTGAACAAACCATTTTATCGTCAGCTAGCTTGAAGTGCACCAATATTTTAGAACTCTCTGGCCTTTGAATACTTTTATAACCCCTCTTGTGTTGCAGCTGCAGACTCTGCTTGTTTGCCATGACAGTTTAAAACTGTAGCTCAGTCACAGCCAATAGGAATTAGCCTGATGCATCCAGCATATACTAGTGGTGTGGAGACAGTTTTTTAGTTAAGAAATTGAAAGACAAAGTTGTAAAAATTACATGTCCCCTAAAAACATTTAAGTCAATTATTATAATCAACATTGATAAGACTAACCATTTGTGGCAGCCCAAGACAGTTTCTAAGGAAAATTATACTTTTAGCCAATTCTAATATTCAGCATTTCTCTCTCTTTCATTCTGTCTTGTAGGTGGGGTTTGTATTGCTCAGTCTCTGAAGATCCCTCGGGAACCAAGACCTGGAGAGTTCAACAAGATTGTCCTTCGTTTACTGGAGACACCGAATGCCCGAGCTGTCATCATGTTTGCAAATGAGGACGACATTCGGTAAAAATACCTTACGTATTCCAATCACTAGAATGGGGGATTCTAAAGCACCAGAAAATGTATTGAAAGTTTCATATTATTGTCATCATATTGTGGCTCCATCTATTTATTTAGTTGTATATGTATCAGGTCCAGGAGGTAAATAGACATCCCTCTCCCTAGCAACACTCTTCAGCTCCTCCCAAGGAATCCCTAAGATGTTCCCATGTCAGAGAGGATACATATTCCCTTCAGCTAGTTCTGTCTCTGCTCTGAGGTCTACTCCCAGTGAGACGTGCTTGGAAAACCTCCAGAAAGAGAAACTCAGGATGCATCATGCATGAACTACCTCAATTTGTTAGGAAAGTGCATGGCAAACCCAAAACGCAGACTCATGGTGGGCTAAAATAAAACTAATTTATTAACAAAAGAGAACCAGAAAACAAAGAGCTAATGAGGCAGCACCAAAATGAAATAACAAAAACGTACTAAAAAAAAAAAAATGAGCAAAAACACAAGGCACAAAAGTGTGGCATGGACAAAAACACAGCAACCAGGAACACATGGACAGGAATGAACCAGCAAGTAATGAGTGACAAAGACCAGATTATATAGGCAGAGGATAAATGAGGACACAGATGACTGATTTGTAACTAGAGACAGGCGTAGCAGGCTGAGTGAAGAGGTACCGGACTGAGGGCAGGTGAATGGTGACAGAGAAACACATAACAAAAGACAACCAAAACAAATGTCAGGATTCAGACTGTACCCAAGTGAGCAGCTCGGCAACAGACAGATTCAGAAACCAGAACGTAACAGTAAGTGAATTTATTTACAGTGAACAGATATATACAGGTGAGATCTGGAGCCAGGACCTGAGGAATAGAGGATGTCGTGAGTAAAGTGTCTTAAAGGAGAGGAATGGCGCAAATAATCTTTCCAGTGTTTGCTCTTACAGTACAGGTGAGAGTCCAGGACACGGAGGAGAAGACGAGGTAAGGTCTTTCACAGTGAAGGTCCGGCGGAGATTCCAGTGAGCGGCAGGTAAGCTGAGGTGGGCCTCTTCTGATGAAGGTGTGGTGGTGATTTGGAGGGCGGCAGGTTGGTTTCGTGATCCTAGGTGGCAGCAAGAGCAGGAACAGGCAGATACGGTGGTGCAGGTGAGTACTTAACGGCAGATATTTGGGTGCAGACCAGACTGGTTCCAGACAGACAGGTAATCCTGAAAACAGGTTCGAGGTAAAAAAAAAACAAGAACGAAGGTCACAACAAGGAGTTACAAAAATAGCGAAGTTTCACAGAAGCTCTGCACTTTACCACATGGCAAACAATGCTCCAGCGCTGGTCTGGTTCCCACTGCAGCCTTAAGTACTCCTCTCCTGATCAGCCTGATCCATTGCAGGTGTGGGAGGAGTGGTGACGAGGCGTCAACCACCTGCCCAGGAACGCCCACCAGGAAGCACTCACAAACACACACAAACCACCAATCACCACAACAAAAGAGTGAGAACATGACATAATACAGAAAAATAACTCAAATCATTACACAACTGCCTTTTTTCACAGCTCTACTCCCCCTGGATGTTGGAGCTTATCTTATCTTATCTGTAATTCTGAGCCTGGCCACGTTGGGGAGGAATTCAATTTTATTCATTTGTATGTGGGATCTCCTTCTTTTAGTAAATCTATATGGCATGATTGTAAGTGGGGGTAAAAACTAGATATACCTTGTAACAAGGAGTTTGCTTGGTATAAACCCATTTAGGACATAGAGAAACTGAAAAGGAACTGGAGAACACTGAACAGTGGAACCTCCCCATTGTTATTAAACAGTGAGAAGCTGAGGAAAGTGGTGGCTAAACCGATAAACTTCTGAAGTCTTGTGTATATAAGTTGTGTGTATAATATTGGTAATAAAGAATAAAATTTAAAAGTGATATTTCTTGAAGGAATGCACATTACTGACCATCTTGCATGCCAAAGTTTTAAACAAATTTGTCACACAAATTATATAATTTGCGTTGGGTGTAGACCAGGGGTCTCCAATCCTGGTCCTCAAGGGCCACTATCCTGCATGTTTTCCTTGTTTCCCTGCTCCAACACACCTGATTCAGTGGTTAAATTACCTCTTCATGTTATGCAGAAGCCTGTTAATCACCCATTTATTCAAATCAGGTGTGTTGGAGCAGAGAAACAAGTAAAACGTGCAGGATAGTGGCCCTTGAGGACAAGGATTGGAGACCACTGGTGTAGACTCTCAGCTACTTAGCTACCACTCAATATCTGCCAAAGTGACTGAGTTATAGCTTTTTTTGTTTGCTAAAGTCAGTCAGCTGTAGCAGACATCTTGAAACAAGTTGACTCCAAAAGTTAGTCATTTGTAGATGTTAATCTAACGATTGTGTAATTGAGCTTTAAGCTGCATTAGATGCTTTGCTTATGTGAGCTAAACTCACATGCAGATTAATCTCACTCCCCTCCCACCAGAGAGTCTTTAGGATCTATGTTTGCCTGGCTCACAAGTGAAAAGTTTTGGTCACATGCACGACAGTGTGAATTAGAGAGCAAACAACTGGGTATCCGGCTTAATTCTCCATTGTAAGTTTATACAGCTCAAATCTGAGACCTCCTCTGTCTAAAGTTGGTCTTTTTTGTTTGATGTAAGTGACTCCTCCCCCTACACCCACTCTCAAACCATCTGTCTTCTCTGTTCGAAGTCTGTCCAGAGTCTAACAGGACTCTCAGTCAGAGGCTGGTCTATTGTAAGGACAAAACACCCAAACACAAACTGAGCAGAGTGATGTTTGTAGTTCAGTGCAGTGAAGAATGTTCAGACATCTATATTAGAGAAACTAAATAACTCCTCCACAGATGCATGGCTCAACACAGGAGAGCCAGCTCTTCAAAACAAGACTTGTGGGTGAAAAGCCAGGTATGTCGCACACCGAAATAACAGTCGGAGTCGTTGGATTCCAGCCAATACACGGGGGATTTTATTGACACATTTACTCTTGATCAGCTTGCCCCAAAATCCCAAAGTATCTTTGAGACAGGGCGTATTTATACAGAAATCAATGCATGATGACTATGCATACTTCTGACCATTTACGTAACTTCTACGACACTGGGTCTAGCTCAACCCAGTGTGTTTCCTGTGTTCCAGGAAACAGACAATTCCTGTTTTCCAGGAACCATCCTGTTATCACCACCACTGTTCCGAAGTTCTGGCAAAAACAACCGGACATTCCTAACAGAGTTTGGTGAACTTCTGCACTCTCTTCTCCTCCACAGACTCAGCTGTCCACCTACACCTCAAGGATAAGGAACTCTCTTCTGAGCACTAAATAAATGTCCATATTCTGGACTGGGGTGTGTGTGTATGTATGTGTGTGTGTGTGAAGGAAGTCATTTACTTCAAACAACAAAGACTTGAATGACCCTCAGGTGGGAGATGAGTTCGATCAATCTGCATGTGAGTTCAGACAAACAGAGCTTGTTTTGCAAATTAAAGCTTGGAACTCCATACTCCAGTTTTGAATTAAGAATGTTTCCTGGGTGGGAAGCAAAATGTGCGAGAAGAAAAGAGAAATTCAACTGCTTTTTTTTTTTTTTTCCTTTTTCTGTTTACTCTGTCAAATAGTTATCAGTAGTTTGTACCTTATCAGCCATGACATCAGTTGTAGAGCACATAGTATGGTGAATAAGGCAGATTTCTTTGTCCAGGCTAGGCTAAAGGCTAGCCAAATGAGTGCCAGCATTTCATAATTTTTCAGGCTAATAAAACAACTTTTTCTCAAAAATGACATCAGTGTGAAATAACACTAACATTTAGTAATATTAAACCTTTACACTTTTGCATGACACAGTTTGTTTTGTTTATTGCCAATTTCTCACCCAAACAACATCTGTGTTACTATACCAATGCATGTGTGCGAAGCATAGATTCTGTGCTAATGGTGTCATGGCTTCTGAATGTATGAGTCCACCGGGAGTAATCAGGGGTATGTTTGACTAGAGGCACTTAATCAGGTGGCTTGATACATTCAGCAGCGTTAGCACCATCGGCATATACATTCTCTGTTAGCTTTGCACACATAAATTCACATAGTAACACCATTGTTGTTTGGTTGAGAAAATAGCAACAAACTAAACTTGTAAAGTTGTAGAGTTCTTTCACAGGGTCATGCTGTTTTTAAGAAAAAGCTGCTTTATAAGCCTAAAAAAATTATTGGTATGAAAGAACGTGACAGAGTTTTGCCTCTTTTTCCATACTCTGAGCTCTATGACTGACAGCTGACAGAATATTAGAACTTCACTTTAAAAATAATTGAACTGGCTTTCACAAAAGTGAAATGTAATATCTTGCTACCTTTTTTGACTAAATAACTTCATATGTAAAATAATACGTTGTATCTACAAATCTAAAGGTTTAAACAAAGGGAATAGTGTAAACCTGTAAAATGCCTTGAAAGCAGCCCAAATCCACGTCTTTATCAGGAGAGGTGCTGATGGAGGTGAACCCAGAGCGCAGACTCATAATGCAAGAGGAAACTAATTTATTAAACTAAAAGATAAACAAAACAAAGGCCTGACAGGGCAGCAAAACGAAAATGTGAACTAACATCAAGACTAGGCCGGGACAAGGAAACAACGACCAGAACGGGAACACACGAACAGACCATAAACAAAGAGCAATGATCCAGCGGAGAAGTGGAGAGAGACCGGGTTTTAAGCACAAAGGGAAATCAAGAGAAGTGGGCACAGGTGAGTGATAATCACTGCAGGCAGGAGGAGATGGGCATGGCAGATAAACAAATGAGAAACTGGGGAGAAGTAAGTGATGACCAGAACAGAAGAAACAAGGACAAAACATGAAACAAGGGTCTAAAGTACAAAAGAAATCAAAAACAAAAAAACAATACCCCAAAATCAAAATGTCCTGCATAAGGTTGTGAATAATCGGACCTCTTATCGCTTCTCAGTTTTCTAATATGAAACACAGCATATCAAATGTTGTTAGCAAGCCCACATGCTGAGCCAAAATCAATTAAAGGCCTTGCTTTCGTGGAAAGAAGGCATATTGTCCACCACCTTTCATGCCAGGGTTTTAAACTAAGATCATCTTGTGATGAGAAGGGACAAAGCCACAACCATTTTGGTCAAACTGTGTAAATTATGTTGTTTGCAATCATTCTAATCTTGCAAGATGTGATAGGATGACTCTCAGTTACTACCACATCAAATTTTAGCTCAATGTATGTAAAATGATCCGAGTTATAACCTTGTTTGTGCTAACAATTGCTGTGATAGAATTCCTGAATCAACTGTTGACTCCAACAGTTATTTGGTTGTTGAAGTACATTACTCTTTGAGAGATTCTTTAAAATCATTCAGTGGTTCATGAGATATTTTGCTAAAAGACAGATATAGTTGACTCCAGTGATTAATAGTAAAATTTTACTTTAAAAAATATGTGCAATCAGTTAGATCCCAGATTATGAGTTTGGGATCACTCTCAGCTAATACCATATTAAATTCTCGCTCATTACTTGTACATTGACTGACTTAGAGACATTTTTCTGTTTTCTAAGCTTGATTTGCTGTGGCAGCCATTTTGAATTGCCCTAACTTTGAAACGTAATCAGTTGTAGATGCTCATCCAATGATTACTTTTTGAAAGTTTCAATAAAATCCATGCAGTGGTTAATGAGATATTTTGCTAACACAATAGACAAACAAACACACACAGACACAGGTAAAATCATTGTCACCCTAGGCAGTGAGTGATAAAGTATGAAAAGAAGAATTACATTGTATATTTCCAACAACCACAGATCAGTGTAATAGTAGTTTTCTTCAGTTATATTCTTGATTTGTTGTACAAATGTAGAAGAAAAATTAAGGAGATGACAGCTGACCCTCTCCTTCTGTTTTCTTGGTCTCATCTTCCGTCGGCTGTGACTTTGAAAGACGAGTTCTGGATGCAGCGAAACGCACCAACCTAACAGGACATTTCCTGTGGGTGGGCTCTGACAGTTGGGGCTCAAAGATTTCTCCGGTGGTCCAGCAGGAGCGGGTAGCTGAGGGAGCAATCACCATCCTTCCTAAGAGGACGTCTGTGGACGGTGAGCTGGGAAGCAGCCACAAACTTATAATCATGTTTGTTGGCATGTGTGATGAGGCTCACATTGGAATGATATGTTGTTGTTCTGTGCAGCATTCGACCGCTACTTCAAGAGCCGTTCTCTGTCCAACAACCGAAGAAATGTCTGGTTCGCTGAGTTCTGGGAGGAAAACTTTGGCTGCAAATTGGGGATGCATGGCAAGAGACCCGGGAGCCCCAAGAAATGTACAGGTAGAACCAGTGGCCAAATTATAAT
>NC_051446.1:1605350-1610729 GCF_001649575.2 Kryptolebias marmoratus
ATTGTCATGGAGTTCAAATTTTAGAAAATTAGCACAAAAGAATCACTATAATTGAGATGTTTTTCTGAGGGAAAGTCCAGGTCCTACCTAAACTGTGCCAAACTGTGCCAAATGGATATGTAACTTCAGAAAGCTATAATTCCTACATGCTTCAACATACAGGCGTTAGTGAGGGCTCAAATGAAAGGTGACGCTGAGACGAATCCTGTTCTGCAAATTAAGTCACTCTCAATATGATTATTATACAGTAGAGGATAAATAAACACAATAAAATACTTATTTTTTCTAAAGTACATCATAAAGAATGTCCCAAAACAAGTTTGATTTGTCAAAACTTGTATTTACTGAAAAAATATGAAAAAGTAATTACATTACAACAAACTACTCACAAACTACTGCCACACATAAACTATTTACAAACCATTTCACTGTTTTTACTTCAAATTTAGTGTCCAGTTACATATTTTTAGGGTGCCCCCTTTAGTTGCACAAAGCTCCGGAGCTTTGCTGACGTCACAGCTGCCACCCGCTCCGAATGCTCATTCAGCTCTTCCCGTTCTGGCTCGGAGTCACTTGCAGGCCTCAAACGACAAAAATAATTAAAAAAAAACAATTTGTTATTCATTAGTGTCCGCCCTGGCCAAAATGTCCGCCGCTGCCCCTCCCCCCCACCGCGCCGTTCACGGAGAAAATAAAAAGAAGGAGCTTCTTCATCCATCCGAGCCTTCACGTTTACATTCACACAAACACCTCTCCTTTTTCTGTCGGCTGCTCTGTTTTCAGGGGTCTCCACAGCGAGTCCCCCGCTCCATCTAACGTTTCTGTCCTCACACAAACACCGACATGCTAAGCTACTGACCTCCACCCCCTTACCTCATTATACACAACTAAAACGGACACAGCTCAAAAGTAAATAAAAGATGGAGACTTTTGTTTTCTCAAGTAATACTTTAGTAAGTACTTTGAAACGCACATAATCTGTCTTTAGCATGATACATATAGTTACTATGTTCGAATATGAAACTAACTCACAACTATCTTGACATTTAGCACACAGACCGATAAACAAAGCGCCGTCTATAAACAATGAGTAACATATAAACAGTAAGTAGCATATAAACAATGAGTACTTGTGAAAAAAAAACGTTAATACTTACTGATCAGGGACGTATTATCCTTCGAGAAAGGCATTGCTCTTTTTATCAGATATATCCCAGTCTAAAAAGTCGCTGTTTCTTTTCTTCACCAGCTCCAGAACTTCTTCTGTTGTGTATTTTATCTCCTTTGGTCATTTCGCCAGCTTTTATGTCAAAAAAAGTACAAAAAACAGTCTTCACCGCATTTACGCGCAGGATGCATGAAGCAGCCTCTCTGTTAGACCGTTATACGCAGACTGATTTGGGAGTCATTAAAAGTTCCGACCCCCCTCCCTAAAAAATCACGTGACCGGAATTTCATTGGCTACCCGCCTGTGGTGTCAGAACCCGCTTGGGAGCTGACTGACCGGAGCTATAGGCTTGCAAATGAGGGGAGGAGACTTTCATGACTTTACGCATGGGAAATTAGAGGGGCTCTAGGGGGGGCAGAGAGAAACCCAGTTGGTCAGACGAAATGTCAATCAAAAGTGGCGCCAAAACACAGCTATTTTGAAATTTAAGTTTATAAAAACAATAAATGTAGCAAAAACTATACAAATTTGAATAGAAAAGGCAGTAAAATGGCCCGCGGGCGGGCCGTGGCATGGTAAGGGGATAAGCAAAAGTAAACTGGTGAATGGATGCATCAGGCATATTTCTTTTTTATATAAGATGAATGAGATATAATACTGATGAAACAAAATTCTATTTAGAAAAAAAATGTAATATGTTGAACAGTATTTTTACCATTTAAAATGCTCTTTTATGCTCATATTGTTGCTAGACTTGGTTTATTGTTTTTAAAGCAACAACAACAACAAATATATATATATTACTGTTTAAGGGAACAGGTTGAGTTTTGTGTTTAAACTGTTAGACAAAAATGTTAAATAAATGTTGAATATGCGGTTTAAAGTAACATAATCCAACAAAGCAAACACCTTACAGTGTATATTCATGTGAGAGTAAGGATCTGAATAAATTGTTTAATATAGAACAGAATGTGTTTATAACATGAAAACTGTTATGTAAGAATAAATGGATAAAATATTTAAAGTAAAGCTTTTTTCCGATTTAAATTCTTGTCTCATATTTTTTGTATCATGGAACTGCACCGGTTATACAGGAAATAAAGGCCCACGTCTCGTACTGATGTCTTGGTATCTTTAATTTTCTCCGCTCTATTGACAGTAGGACACCGCAACACCATGAAAACTAAAAAACAAATGAAGAACGTACAGTGTCATTCTCAAATTCACCACACGTTTACAGTGACTGTATAATTACATTGCAACATGACATACATGTACAAAATGTTTACCGTTTGCGCCTTGTAAACCTAGAGCAGAATGTCCGTGCTTTCTGAGCTGTGTTTCTCTCCTGCTAGCATGTTCAATCTGCTCTATCATGCACTTTTCCGCGCTTTCACACTCAGGTCACATGACTACCAGCATGATAACAAAAACTGTAAACCAATGTTTTTTTACAATCTTAATGTTTTGTTTTTTAACCTTTACTTTACATTTAAATTTAAAGCCATTTGCAAGTAATTAATGAAATAAATGTTACAAAAATAAACAACTGTTTTCCTAACAGTTACATATCAAATCTGTGTATCATTCATTCTTTCCATTTTCAATTGACTATCAAAAATCAAATAATGAAAAACGTACTGGTTATTTTATTTTTTATTTTTTTAATATGACACCAAAAACAAATAAATGTCTTTTTTTTGTATTTTACTTTTAGGCTAAGATCGGAAACACGAAATCGAAAAATGGGCAGCAGGACAGAATTTGATATTAATATTTTATTTGGTCAGGTTTAGGTGACCCTGAAGTGACTTTATGCGGCAGTTCAGGTAATGTATTAGCTACTATGGCGGTGCTAGAACCACTGATAGAGGACTCGTTTAAGCGGTTTGAGCCTCAAAACAATTCGTAAGTCTCCATGGCCGATGGGTCCGTCTGGATTATCGATATTAAACAAACATAAATATGTAGACGCCTCATTATGTCCCGGAGCGCATCCGCTGTTGCCGCCATGTTGGACAGATCTCTCCTCTCTCTAAGAGCCAACAGGAGTAAATACAGAGCGAGGAGCTATGACCGGATTTTATATCACAGAAATCTGAAGGAAAGCTGCAGAGAGCTTCCAGTGAAGCTCAGCTCTCCAGCCCCACTTAAACCAGGGCAGTGTGAGACCCTGGAACGACCTAGAGTTTTTAAAGATTACTTTTCCAGGCCTTTAAAAAAACTGCATGTGTTTGCGCATACACAGCACAGAAAAATCTAAAGAAATTATGGATGTGGTGTATACAGAAGGCTCAGGATTATGTGTGTATATGTGTGTAAGAGAGTGAAATAAATTTGAATGAACAATCAAACTTGTTTCTTTATTAAAATATGAAATGTATTGAAATATACATTTATTAATATGCCATACTATATGGCCTTCAGGTTTCTGTGTTCCTAAAATATAAGACACATAATAGTTAAAAATAATTTAATTGAAAACAACTTGAAAAGGTTTTAGTAACCCACAGTGTATTGTAATACACACACAGTACATTGTTAATTCCTAAACATGCAGAAAGAACTAACATGTAAAAACAGGTTTAACAAAGTGTAAAATTAACTTTAGTTTTACACATGAATCATAGACATTTCTGTTAACATGTACAGTAAAAAAACACCTCTTTGGAGGTGAGATGGGAAGTTGAAGACAGGTGGGGTCACAGCATCTCTAAGCTGGTCCTGTTAAAGTCCTCTGGTTTGAAATGTTCACTACAGAGGTAGACGACTCTGTATCAACAAAACCCTCCCTTTTTACTGCAGCTTCCCATTGCCTCCTTAAATCTGTGTTACTGGGAAACCTTCAAAATGTGAAGAAAAAAAAACCCAGAAAGAATTAGCATTTTGTTGTTTACTAAATAATGTTAGCTACGATGACATGTTATAATAAATGGTCAAATAACCAAAATTATTGTTCAGTCTTACTTATGAAAGGTAATCCCCCGTGATATAAAATCCGGTCATAGCTGCTCGCTCTGTGTTTCCTCCTGATGGCTCTTAGAGAGAGGAGAGATCTGTCCAACAAGGGGGTGACGGCGGATGCGCTCCGGGACGTAATGAGGCATCTACTTATTTATGTTTGTTTAATATCTATCAGTTAGGACCGGATAATCCAGTCAGACCCATCAGCCATGAACTTACGTATTGTTTCGAGTATAAAACTGCTGTTAAACATGTCCTTGATCAGTGATTCTAGCGCTGCCATAGTAACCACTACATTACCTGAACTGCTGCATAGAGCCACTTCCGGGTCACCTAAACCCGACTAATTAAATATTAAAATCAAATTGTGTCCTCCTGCCCATTTTGTGATTTTGTGTTTCCGATCTTATCCTAAAAGTGAAATATGAAAAACCAGGCGTTTTTTCGTTTTTGGTGTTATAATAAAAAACAAAATAACCAGTCCATTTTTCATTATTTGACTTTTGATAGTCAATTGAAAATGGAAAGAACGAATGATACACAGATTCAGTAAGACAGAATTTGATTTTAATATTCAATTGGTCAGATTTAGGTGACCTGGAAGTTTGGTAAGGAGCCCTAGCAAAAAACAAATTTTAGCTTGTTACCGGCCACCATAGAGATTGTTTACATAGAAACCTTGCACCCACCATCTTGGCTGGGTCCTTCACTTAACCCCCCAGTTCATTTCTTTGTACTGAGGAAGCTGTATGTCCAACTAAAATAATCAGAAGTCTCTGAATTTTACCCGATTTTCACACAGTTTGGTTTGTTACAAACAGCAGAGATGTAGTGAGGTAACTGGGCTACATCTGTGCCGTCAGGCGATGGCGCCTGAGTTCCCATTTTGAGACATTGTCTTCTTACGATCCCTTCTCAGGAAGTGGATTTTGGGCTCCTACACTCACGATTTTTTGAAGCTACTGCAATGAATGCGTATATGGAGGTGTTATCTGCTGCACATCTGAAGACACCAGCTTATCACCATAAAGGGAATTGAATGTACTTAAATCCATACTGTTAAGGTCCATCCCAGTGGGATGTGTGTGTGTTTTATTCTACAACTGGGTGTGGTAAATGTTTATCAAAAGAAACAGCCCCAGAGAAACGGGGGATTTCACTGATTGGGCCAGAAGTCTCAATTTGGCACAGACTCTGTTATTTTGAATAAACTCTCACTGTTCAAGAATAACTTATGTCTGTAAAGT
>NC_051446.1:1611230-1613196 GCF_001649575.2 Kryptolebias marmoratus
TAGGTGAGGGTATGTGAGGGCCTGGCACGGCATGGTTCCATATGCAATTTCAGCAGGCTGAACAAACAGCAAATCTTGACCATCCTCCCCGGTCACAGCAGGCTGGGTGATGTTATCTTGATATGGAGGGTTGCTCTCCCCCTCCTGACCAGATAGGGCCTGAGTTTCCTCACTGTGAGGTCTCATTGTGTCAGGTTTGTGACTTGGCTCGTTTCCACCATTTTCACCTTTCACAACAGAAAGAACAAATGATACACGGATTATATTACTACAATCTGCAGAATGTTTTCCCTCGAAGCAGAGCATTGTGTAGTTTTAAAGCAGAGAGGCAACTTCCTGTTTGTGTGGTCACTAAAAGAAACAAACGAGAACTAAAACATAACTTTCTGAACCTAACTGGAACTTTATATATGTCACTGAATACTAAACTGTTTGATAAAATTGATGTCGTCCTCTGTCCTGATATTTTCACTGCGTCATTTGTGACAGATGGCTACAAACCTGTTGCCACGATAACCATTTATTAAGTCTGTAAATTATCAAAGTAATCTTTAGAATGTTTGATGTCTTATCTTCCCTCATTACACCAGTTTTCTCTGGTTTGGCTGCAGATATTTGAAGTTAGCAGGGTGATGAAGTTGTTGTTGTCTAAAAATACTAATGGTACTTTGTTTCTTTTTAGACGACTGTAGTAAATATTCACTATTCCCAACTAAGAGCACTCTTAAATTAAAGGCCTAGCATCTCTTGAAGTAATTCATATCTTTGCTGCCTTTCTTGACTGATTTTTGGACTAATCGTCTTACAATGAGAATGGACAGTGTTTTAGCCCTTTTGGTAGAACCTTGTGTGCAGTGTCATGCGATACTGCGACATCTTGCAAGAAGTGTTAGCACTTAGAAAATGTGTTGAGGATAACTCCCAGCTACTACCACATAAAATATTTGCTTGGTATCTGTAAAACTGACTCAGTAATAGCCATGAGTTGGCTAAGGTCAAGTAGTTGTGGCAGACATTTTAAATTGGGTTGTCAACAAAAGTTAAAGATATCTATAATAAAGTCATGAAGACTAGACAAAAAAAAAAACAACTGAATAATGAACTTAATCCACATGATATTTTTCTCTTTTCAATGGTTATTGTGTCCTTAAAATTAAAATTCTGTAAGCAAAATTTCTTACCGGAATCAAACTCCTGTGTGTTTGTTTCTCTATGGAAATAGCTGAAGAGACTGAAAATAGGTCAAACGATAACCTTATTGGTCTAGCAGGTTTTGCAAAAGCTGCGTATGTTTGAGTTTCTCGCATCCAACCCTATGTGTCCTGCGTCTTCATTATACTACATGGTGTCAGAAGTGATGCAAGACTGCAAGTCTCATTGGTATCTACAGGTGTGCTTTTGCCCCTGTGACCTACGTGGTGAGAACGCTGTGCACTCTTGTACCCTTAGAGATGTAGTGCGTGCAGAGCAGAACAGAATGGAGGAGAGGGGAGTAATTTGAAAAGCCACTGAGCAGAGAGCTTGGTGTTCAGGTAGGGTTGTCATCCCAAAACCTGCAAAAAAGCTATCCGGGATTTGTGTCAATCTCACACCCCTGAATGCTGTTGTAAAAAGAGAATGCCATACCCTTCCTGCAGTTGATGAAACATTAGCTATGATAAAAGATGCTAAAGTGTTTACAGAACTTGATGCCCAAACAGGATTATGGCAAATCCCCCTTACTGTCATGAAGTGGGGTGAAGGAGGCAAACCCTGAGTGCAGACTCATATTGAAAAATAAACTAATTTATTTAGAAATAAAAGCCAAACCAAAGCAAAAGCTGACGTGGCAGCAAAACCTAAACTAAATACAAAAACATTAACTAACTTAACAAAACATGAACAGACCTGAGACAAGAGGAGAACCAAACAGAGCATGGGAGACGACGAGGCACAAGCAACCGGAAGGACAGCACATCAGGGAGAT